>NC_056608.1:24909923-24914923 GCF_018340385.1 Cyprinus carpio
GAAGGAATTGTAAAAGTTTAATCTCTAGACCTGGAAAAGTTAAGCAAATTAATAAAATCTTAAAAGGTATGGAGACTTTTTTAATGAATATAAAGTTATGTTAAGCTCTTAAATATTTTATTAGGTAAAATTTGCTGAAGAATTGCTATTTGTGAGTAAAATATAAAATATTTAAAAAATTGGACTTCTAGATCTGAAAAGTTATTGAAATTAATAAATCTTAAAAAGTCATGGAAATTTTTAGAATGAATATGAAGTTATGGCATGCTCTAAAATATTTTATTGGGTAAAAATTGCTATTTGTGAGTAAAAAAACAAACTTAAAAATGCAATTCTGAAATTGTGATTTCTAGACCTGAAAAAGTTAGAAATATTAATAAAAATTTAAAAGTCATGGAAATATTTACAAATTTCTAAACCAAAAACTATAATCATCAATGACAGTCATTTAAATTTATGGGTAAGTGTAAAAACTGAAGAACATTGAGTTACTCAACCTTCTGAAGTGATGTAATCTAATTGTTTTAATTATCTGATTTATTTTATTTAATTATTTTATTATTAAATAAATTTGTATTTAATAAGAATTTAACATTTAAAAATAACATTTAATATTTAAATATTCATTAAATTATAATTAATTTTAATCAAATTAAAACAAGAAGACATGTTTCCATCTAATGCTTTACTCGTCTGTAAAAGATCATCTCTTTGAATTATCTTCATTTGGGAGCTTTTCATTTGATTAATGAATTATCATATCATATATTTAATCTGATGGAGATCATAATCAATGGACAGGTCTAATTAGAGAGCCGGATTGTGTCACTGAGGACTCTGATGAACATCATGTACAGTGTGTTGATCGATTGGTCTGATCTGGTCCGACACTTTCTCATGTTTCAGGACACCAGCGCTCAAGAACATCAGAGGAGGATAAAACACAAATACAGGCCACACACACAAACACACACACCCACACACACACACACACACACACACACACACACTCTTACCATAGTCAGTGTTTTCTGGTTCCCAGCAGTTTGACGGCCAGAAGTACGGAGTCTGTGATCAACAGAAAACAGGAACACAGCAGTCAATGACGGATCAATGTTTATTTCAGATCTCACACACACACACACACACACATATAAACTACATTTAATACACAGTAATGTGTAGAAAGTGTAGAATTATGATTTGATATCAAACCTACTCATTACGGCTGACCATACAGTGAATATCAATAACATCATGAAAACAAAGAACAAAATCATGAATATGTGTCTGAATATTAATGACACCATGAATATGGATATGCATCAGAATATGAACAGTGAAATCCTGAACATGAATACTAAAATCAGGAATATGAATGTAAATATCATTAATTTGAATATGCATTAGAACATGATTTACTTTTTGAATATGAATATGTATTGGAATATGATTGACAGCATGTATAGAAATATGTAACATCAGTATATTAATAATATAGTCTATATTAATGTGCAAAATATAAATGAATCCATAAATATGAATAATGAAATCACAAATGCGAATATGTATGCAAATACAAATCATAAATATAAATAATGAAATCAGGAATTTGCATTAAAAATGACTTAAACCATGAATATGTATAAGAATATGAATGAAATCATAAATAAAAATAATGAAATGAAGAATATGTATTTGAATATGAATGAACTTGAATGTATATCAGAAAATGAATGGCATGTATATAAATATGTATCAGAATATGAATGACTTTATGAATATGAAAGAATCATATGAATAAATGACTATAAGAATTTGAATGAAATCATGAAAATAATTAAATTGTGAATATGTATCTTAATATAAATGAAATGATGAATATGAATCACAATATAAATTACATCATAGATCTGGATCAGAATATGAAGGACGTTTGAATATGAATATGAGTCAGAACATGAATGTTGTCATAAATCTGAATCAGAATATGAATAATGTCATGAATCTGAATCTGAATGACGTCCATGAATCTGAAATATATAAAGGATGTAATGAATCAGAATATGAATGACGCCATGAATCTGAATCAGAATATGAAGGATGTCATGAATCTGAATCAGAATATGAAGGATGTAATGAATCAGAATATGAATGACGTCATGAATCTGAATCAGAATATGAAGGATGTAATGAATCTGAATATGAATGATGTCATGAATCTGAATATGAATGACGTCATGAATCTGAAATATGAAGGATGTAATGAATCAGAATATGAATGATGTCATGAATCAGAATATGAAGGATGTCATGAATCTGAATCAGAATATGAAGGATGTAATGAATCAGAATATGAATGACGTCATGAATCAGAATATGAAGGATGTCATGAATCTGAATCAGAATTTTGAAGGATGTAATGAATCAGAATCTGAATGACGTCATGAATTTGAAATATGAAGGATGTAATGAATCTGAATATGAATTATGTCATGAATCTGAATCTGAATGACGTCATGAATCTGAAATATGAAGGATGTAATGAATCAGAATATGAAGGATGTCATGAATCAGAATATGAAGGATGTCATGAATCTGAATCTGAATGACGTCATGAATCTGAAATATGAAGGATGTAATGAATCAGAATATGAAGGACGTCATGAATCTGAATTGAATCAGAATATGAATGACATCATGTATCCAGTGTTGGGAAGTAACTAGTTACATGTAATGGAATTACGTAATTTTATTACAAAATAATTCACATTCTCTAGGTGTGTGTTCACTACTGTGTGTGTACACATGGATGGGTTAAATGCAGAGCACAAGTTCCGTGTATGGGACACTATACTTGGCCATACGTCACCTCCTTTCCTTTCCTTTCCTTCCTTTCCTATTACAAAATAAATGTAACTGTAATCCGTTACAGTTGCTGAGAAAAAATGTGTTATTAAATTACAGTTATAATCATAGCTATTAAACTATATCTTGTTATGAATTTAAATCTGTATTTAATCTCAGAATGATCTCTAAGTAAAAAGAGGTGCTAAAGTCTGATTTTGTGGTGGCTGTGCTTTTAAATTAAATTATTATAATCTTAATTCAAGTAAAGAAGGATTTTGAAAGTCTGACAGTAATCAGTGTTGAGTACTACTGTAAGGTTAACCCTGCCTGCTTCACATACAACAGTTGAAAACATTAGAAATTTAAAAAAAGTTATCAAAAAGTTATCAAATGTAATCAGTGACATTACTTTAATGAAGTAATTGAAATAGTTACACTACTTATTACATTTTAAATAGAGTAAATTGTAATCTGTAACCTATTACATTTCCAAAGTAACCTTCCCAACACTGTATGTATCTGAATCTGAATATGAATGACATCATGAATCTGAATATGACGTCATAAATCTGAATATGAATCAGAATATGAATGACATCATGAATCAGAATATGAATGACGTCATGAATCTGAATCAGAATATGAATGACGTCATGAATCTGAATCAGAAAATGATGTCATGAATATGAATCAGAATATGAATGATGTCATAAATCTGAATTTGAATCAAAATATGAATGATGTCATAAATCTGAACTGATTCAGAATAAGAATGACATCATGAATCTGAATATGAATCTCAATATAAACGACATTGTGAATATGCATCAGACTAAAACATGAATATGAATCAGAATATGAATGAGTATGTTTCATCATGTTGACACTTAGGGAATGATGCACAAATGTGAAGTCTTCAGACGGTCAGGAGTTTCTCAACCAGTCAGAATCTCGGAGCGTCTCACCTGAAAGCGGTAGAAGGTTCCGCCTTCTTTCAGTGTGAGAACGGGTCTGATATGGGAAGAAATAACCGTGAGTACGCCATCAGCGTCCCCAGATGAAGAGCCTCCACTGCAACACACACACACACACACACAGACACACACACACTCTCTCAATCAGAGCTTTTGAGATGTTTCAGATGAGATGCTTGTTGTCCTTTGATTGCAGAAGTTGCAATGGTCTCATCTCGTCTCTGTCTGGAGTCGTTTCATATTTCAGAGCAATAAATGAACTCTGAGTAAATAATGCAGCTCAGGTCAATAATGCAATGAAATTAAACAAACAGTTCACAAAGATGCTCAGAAACTCCTCGTCATCCACAGAACAACGTCAGATGGGATTGAAATCACAGGCTGTGTGAACGATAACAGAATTAAAATGTTTAGATGAATTATTCCTTAACATATGAAAACATTCCCTTTCCATCAGACTCTAGATCAGCTTCTCAACCTTTTTTGACTCCAAAGCCCATTTTTGACATTATTCAAAGGCTGTAAGCTCTGATGTTGCTTTTTAATTTTTTTGTATTATTTGAAAAGGGTAACTAAAATATAATTTGAATAATTCAGTTTCTGTATTTCAAAAGTTATAAGAGCTGGATACTGTTATTTTTAACTAATGCATTTACTTTTCCAGTTGGAAAAGGATTTAAAAAATATTTTTACTCCCAATCTCTACCTGATGAAAGCTTGGCATAACTAGAAAAATGTATATCCAGCTTCTTGTATGTTTTTTTCTACTTCTGAAAGTTCAGTGTAATTCAGTGCTTTCTCAAAGATGTGAAGGACCCTTTAGGAGGAGCAGCTGAGCCGCTCCAATCAATCTATTTTCCACAAGGTCACGGAGAGACAGAAAGTAAAAAAGTATGTCCTCGGGTCTCTGAGAGAGAGACAGACACAGAAACACCTGCTGCCACACCAACACACGCTTGTTCCCATAATGCACTGCAAATGAAGTTAAACGGAGCCGGATCTGAATCTGACTGACATACAGGTGGATCTGCTAAACGCACCATGTAACAAACGCTTGAGATTATGTGAACGCGAGATTTAAATGTGTAATTTCTGCTAACACAAATAATACAAATATGTTCTTAAGAACCAGGGTTATTTTAGTATCACTGAGATATATATATATATATATGTATG
>NC_056608.1:24919923-24964923 GCF_018340385.1 Cyprinus carpio
CTGTGTTGACAGCAAAACATTACACTGCTCCTGCGGCCGTGTGTGTGTGTGTGTGAGTGTGTGTGTGTGTGTGTGTGTGAGAGTGTGTGACAGTGTGTGTGTCTGTGTGTGTGTGTGAGAGTGTGTGTGTGAGAGTGTGTGACAGTGTGTGTGTGTGTGTGTGTGTGTGTGTGTGTGAGTGTGAGTGTGTGTGTGAGTGTGTGTGTGTGTGTGAGTGTGTGTGTGACAGTGTGTGACAGTGTGTGTTGTGTGTGAGAGAGTGTATGTGTGTGTGTGCATGTGTGTGTGAGAGTGTATGTGTGTGTGTGTGTGTGTGTGTGTGTGTGTGTGTGTGTGTGTGTGTGTGTGTGTGTGTGTGTGTGTGTGTGTGTGAGTGTGTGTGGAGTGTGTGTGTGTGTGTGTGTGTGTGTGTGTGTGTGTGTGTGTGTGTGTGTGTGTGTGTGTGTGTGTGTGTGTGTGAGTGTGTGTGAGTGTGTGTGTGAGTGTGTGTGTGAGTGTGTGTGAGCGTGTGAGTGTGAGTGTGTGTGAGTGTGTGTGTGTGTGTGTGTGTGTGTGTGTGTGTGTGTGTGTGTGTGTGTGTGAGGGCGTGAGAGTGTGTGTGTGTGTGTGTGTGTGCGTGTGTGTGTGTGTGTGTGCATGCGTGTGTGTGAGTGAGAGTGTGTGTGTGTGTGTGTGTGTGTGTGTGTGTGTGTGTGTGTGTGTGCGTGGCTGTGTGAGGCGTGGTGAGTGTGTGTGTGAGTGTGATACCGTGCGTGCATGTAAGTGCAGTGCTAGCGAACTTCTTGCAGGGACAAACTTTAAAAGTATGGGAGCCAGCAACATTCTGAGCAAGCTACCCAGAAACTGACTATCCTTCCTAGCAACAGATCTAGCAAAATCCTAGCAAACTAACCAAAACACCCTAGCAACCATCCAGAACAGCCTAGCAACATCCTAGCAACCACCCAGAACTGCCCAGCAACATCCTAGCAACCACCCAGAATGGTCTAGCATCCTAGCAACCAGGAACACCTTGTCCTAGCAACCAAGAACCAGAACTGCCTAGCAACTTCCTAGTAACATCCTAGCAACCACCCAGAAACCACCCAGAAGATGGTCTAGCAACATCCTAGCAACCAGAACACCCTAGTAATGTCCTAACAACCAGAACACCCTAAGCAATATAGCATTATCCCTAGCAACCATCCAGAACAGCCTAGCAACATCCAAACATTCTAGCAACCACCCAGAACTGCCTAGCAACATCCTAGCAACCACCCAGAACCTTGAGACTAGCAACTTCCTAGCAACCACCCCTAGAATGGTCCTAGCAACATCTATCTAGCAACCAGAACACCCTAGCAATATCCTAACAACCAGAACACCCTAGCAATATCCTAGCAACCATCCAGAATCCCAGAACAGCCTAGCAACTCCCCTAGCAACCACCAGCCAGAACTAGCAATATCACTAGCAATCCATAGCCTAAGCAACCACCCAGAATGGCCAAGCAACATCCTAGCAACCAAGAACAACCTAGTAATGTCCACAACAACCAAAACACCCCTAGAAACACCTTAGCAACCACCAGAATACCATAGCAACCACCCCAGAACTGCCTAGCAACATCTAGCAACCAGAACACACCAGGAAATTCCATCAGGGTCACCGATCCAAAATTGCAATATAAAGACCAACTTAAAACATTGTTAAGAAAGTGCCAAATGAACCCCTCATGCCTAGAAGAATTAGTAGCAAATCGCACCACCTGGAGACAGCTCTGTCACGCAGGAATAGTGCAGCTGGAATCAGAGAGATAAAAAGAAACAACAAAAAAGACTATGGAGACACACAGCCATGTACCTACAAATTCTGACTTTATTTGCCCATCCTTCAATTAAATTTGCGGATCAAGGATCGGGGCTCTATAGTCATCAAAGGATACACCACAAATGAGGAGGAAGGTCATCATGGGATACGATGGACTACCAAGAGAGAGGGTTTGTGTGTGTGTTTAAAGTGTAGCGGCTGAGGGTTTCTGTGTTTCAGATGTTGTTAACTGAAGATGTTTATGTAAGACTCTTGATTGCGTAACAGACAGGGAGGATCTGAACTCCTCCTCAAATCTCAGACTCAATTTCTGGGGGTTTGCATTTCATGCCTACCATCATCATCATCGTGGCGCTGGTCTCCCATGGATGCAATTAGATCTGTGGGCTCTAATTAATACATTAATGAAATAACAGCCTGTGGCGGCTGAGGCTTGAGTCAGTGTTTGCCTATGGGTTGTCACTCTACAGCAGGCCAGCCTGCTCCTGGCGATCGACTGTCTTTGAAAGTTTCAGCTCCAACCCTAATCAAACACATTACTGACAATTAAAGGTCTACAGGTGTGTTTGATCAAACAATGCAGGACAGTCACAGATCCGCAAAACTGCTCTACGGATACAAAGCCCCATAAAACGCTCTCTAGAGATTCATAAATCAAGATGCATTTACTGGAGAAGTCTTGTTTCCTGAGAAACTGATCAAAATGAAGTGAGCTTATGATTAAAAACAAGAACAAATATCTGCTGATGGAGTCAGATTTAAAATTTAAATTTAAGATGGACAAATTTAAAATAGTGTTTCTCCAGCAACAGCCTAGCAACATCCTAGCAACCACCCACAACAGCCTAGCAACACCCTAGCCACCAACAACCCAGAACAGCCTAGCAACACCCTAGTGACCACCCAGAAGAGCCTAGCAACACCCTAGCAGCCACCCACAGCACCTAGCAACCACCCAGAACAGTCTAGCAACATCCTAGCAACCACCCACACACAGCCTACAGCAGCGCAACACCCCTATCAACCACCCAGAACAGCCCTAGCAACACCCTAGCAACCAACAACCCAGAACAGCCTAGCAACACCCTAGTGACCACCCAGAAGAGCCTAGCAACACCCTAGCAACCACCCGCGGCCCCTAGCAACCACCAGAACAGTCTAGCAACATCCTAGCAATCAGAAAACCATAGAAAATGTCATAATAACTAGAACGCCCTGGCAACATCCTAGCAACCATCCAGAGCACCCTAGCAACATCCTAGCAACCAGAACACCCTAGTAATGTCCTTACAACCAAAACACTCTAGCAACATCTTAGCAACCACAGAACACCCTAGCAACCACCCAGAACTGCCTAGCAACATCCCAGCAACCAGAACACCCCTAGTAATGTCCTAACAACCAGAACACCGTAGCAACATTCTAGCAACCACCCAGAACTGCCAAGCAAAACCCTAGCAACCAGAACACCCTAGTAATGTCCTGACAAACGTAAAACCCCAGCAACATCCTAGCAACCACTCAGAACAGCCTAGGAACATTAGCCCAGCAACCAAAACACCCTAATAATGTCTAACAACTAGAGCAACATTCTAACAACCACCCAGAACACCCTAGCAACCTCTCAGAACTGCCTAGCAACATCCTAGCAACCATCCAGAGCCACCCTAGCAACATCCTAGCAGTAACCCAATACAGCCTGGTTATGATTATACGCAGACCAGTTATAATTATTATATTATATTTTTGAAAGCGGAGAAGATGCTCCTATCAGAGTGTTTTGACTAATTCATCTGAAAGCATTACAATAAAAGATCTAGATGGCGGTTTGAAGAGCGTGATTTTCATCTGTTCAGTGCAGTGTTTTGGAAGACGACTCTGCTCTCTGAGGGCTGAATGTAAATGGCAGCAGATGTTTGGAGATGTCTCTGTGCTCATGCTAACGGGCGTCAAGCGCTGACCTCTCTTCAAAGCCGCACCGCCGCTGTTTGAAGGCTCTGCTCTGGTTGTCCTCGGGATATTCTGGGATGTTTGACTGGCTGATGGTTTCCTGATTAGCGCTAGCATGTGAGTGTCTAAGTCTCCGAGAGCCTCATTTATTCACGAAGCATCAAAGATTCAACCTGAGGAGTTTCTCATGAGCCACAGCTTTACATCACGACACGAGCAGCTTCATATCACAGAAACACTCCATATATATGTACGCTTTATAATATTACTTTGACTGTTAGGGAGTTTGTGTCCAGCAAACCAAACAAATAAAAAAAAAACAGTATAAATAAATAAAGAGAGAGTGTGTATGTGTATGTGTGTAATATTCCCCACATATACAGTAATGCTAGTCTAAAGTTTGGAAACATTACTATTTTTTAATGTTTTTTTCGAAAGAAGTTTCTTCTGATCATCAAGCCTCACATTTATTGATCAAAAATACAGAAAAAAATAAGTAATATTGTGATATATTATTACAATTTAAAAATAATTGTTTTTAAATTTATTATACTTTAAATTATCATTTATTTCTGTGATGCAAAGCTGAATTTTAGGATCATTATCACATTGATCCTTTTAGAAATCATTCTAATATGATGATTCATTATCAAAGTTGGAAACAGTTCTGCTGCTTAATATTTTTTCAGAACATGTGATACTTTTTTTAGGATACTTTGATGAATAAAAAGTAAAAAAAAAAAAAAAAAAAGAAGCTATGTTTTTAAAAATCTAAATATTTTTGTAATAACAATATACCCTACTGGTCAGTAATTTGGGGTCAAGTAATTTTTTTCTTTCATTTTTTTTAAATAAAATCAATACTTTTATTCAGCAAGGATGTGTTAAATTGATAAAAGTGATAGTAAAAAGAAAATATATTATTAGAATATATATTATTAGAATTTTTTTTTTTTATTTTGAATAAATGATGCAGTTCTTTTTAACCTTTTATTCATCAAATATATTAGACAAGCAGAACTGTTTCCAACACTCATAATAAATCAGAATATTAGAATGATTTCTAAATGATCATGTGATAGACTGGATGTTACATGTGACACTGAAGGCTGGAGTAATGATGCTGAAAATTCAGCTTTGCATCACAGGGAATAATGCAGTTTTTTAAAGTATATTCAAATAGAAAACTATTATTTTAAATTGTAATAATATATCACAATATTACTGTTTTTTTCTGCATTTTTGATCAAATAAATGCAGGCTTGATGAGCAGAAGAGACTTCTTTCAAAAACATTAAAAATAGTAATGTTTCCAAACTTTTGACCTGTACTGTGTATATATATAAATATTTAAGTCTCATATTTATATTATACAATATCACAGGAACAAGGAGAGCAGTATTTCACGAGTGCTGATTTTGTCCCGAATAACACAAGTTTAAATGTGATTTTATACAACAGTTCAGTAAACAAGAAGTTGATATTGTGTTATATTTTAATATGCATGTTATTATTATTTAAACACAATAACAAAATGTGTTTTTGCTGAATTTTGCAAAGAGTATATTACCTTTAAAGCCATTAGCAGAATTGAGTCTCCCCGAGCAACACAGCGATTGTTTCCGTTTCTGAATGAATCCGTGTTTTGAAACGAATGCGTGTGAATCAATGATTCCAAAGCCCATTCATAAAGAGAGCCGTTTACTTTCAGAATGAAGTTTGAACGAATCGAATGAATTACATTTACGCTACCTGCTGGCAGAATTTAGTTTCTTATTTAGAGGTAACATTTAAATTACAGTAATAATACCCCAAAAAATCAAAGTAGTATCGGTTCACCCCAGCATTTAATCGCACGCAAGGATGTCGTTTCAAACCTGCTTTTGTGGAATATAAAAGAAGGGTATTTTGAAGACTGTTGGTAAAAAAGCTGTTTGGTACAATGACTTTCATTGCATGAACAAACAATACTGAGTTGTTTCTCAAATTATCTTTTCCGTTCCATAGTTTGTAGCGTTGTTAGCCTAAATGTGTATGTGTAAGAATTATTATATATTTTTTTTTTTTTTATACAAAAAAACAGTAAGCTACTTGATACTTTCTAATTTAACACAACAATATATTTTAAATATCTTTTTGTGTGGTATTTTCCAGTAAATTATTTTGGCTATTAATTTATTAGTAATCGAAACAATTTTTTAAATCAACCGACAGCCCTACTATCTATATATGTATACATATATCTAACACATAAACATAAATGTCTGGAAGTTTTTTTTCTTAATGTCTGGAGTATAGTATAATTAATAAATAAAAAAATTGGTTCCACCCTGATTGAACACACTGGGGATCTTGGATAGAAGCCTCTTGAACTGTGCGATGGGAATGCCCATTCTTCGATCAGTACTGCATCGAGTCGATGATTATCCTCCACTGCAGACAGAGAGAGCCTGACGTCTAATAACAGTGCGTCATAATTAGCCTCGTATTCTCTGTAATCATGCTTGACATTTCTGTGTGATTTAAACCACATTGTTGATCTTCACAAACAATTTACTTGGAACTGCACCTCTATGAGATCGAAGACACATAAAGTGGCAACCTCTAGAAGGCCACACTGCATACCAAGACAGACACAACAACGAAGAACCAAGACGATTAATGTGCTTCCGGGGGTCATCGACTATAAAACCAACGCATAAACCGAAACATGGAGCCCAGTGTCATATTTGTACACACCCAAACCCAACCAGAGGAACACCATTGAGTTACAATTACTTGGATTTGTTTGCCCACATTACTTTCAGAATGATCAATCAGGTCTGTTTACAACCATCCACCCCCTTAATGATGCACCCCACCCCCACACAACAAAAGAAAAACAAACAATCTAAAATAAATCACATGATATACATTATATATTATTAAATCATGATATGAAACCTTGGTGATGACGCTACTCTGCGGGCTTCACACTTAGGCCAAAGGGCGGAAGGGAACGATCAGAATCGAGAGGGAGTGGTGTAAACAGATGTCAGAAGTGCGTCAAAGAAGAGTTTGCTGGGGCAACCAAGATTCTAGAAGCCGCTCTTCATTAATTGTAAGAAACGGCTCTATTTCCCGCAGGAGTTTCAACACGGTGCATGTTCTACATGCGACCACCAGAGGCAACGGGGAAGTCTGGCTTTTGCAAAAAACACTCTGCTTGATCAGATCCAAGAGGACAGATCAGCAAACACCAAGCCCCGGACTCTGGTCCATAACTCACTTCTCAGAATGACTTTAATAACGCCAATCTCGTCCCGTGAACTGCCAACAAAAATACCAGACAGCTGTTACATGTCCACAGACTGGAAAGAAGGAACAGTATTATGTGGAATACACTGTTACCCACACACATAAGTAGGCACCAAACCATACGGAACAATCACTTTGTATCCACGAGCAGCTGCGGACGGGCTCTCTGATCAGTGATTTGGGATCATCTTATACAACGTCATAACCGGCACAAGAAGACTGAAATCACCGAATCTAAAAAAACTGTAGTAAAGGACTTTAAAAGAGATGGACTAATGGAAGCAGAGCAGGATTTAACAAATCTTGTTTTGACACTCACTGATTGGAGGTGTTTTTGAAGCTGCTGCACACACGACAACTAATCTGGCGGAACCTCCACAGAGATATGTAGACCATCTTGACATCATTCTTTCTGTGTGAGATAGATGTAGCACATTCATACCAGGGGACGCTCATCTAAACCCTTACAAACCATTGAGCCACAACCGTCGAGAGCTCTACACGCAAAAAACTCAAGATAGCTTACAAGGAAGGGGGAGAACAGATGTCTATCAATATAAACAAGGCCAAATACACACTGGAAAAAGTGTGCCAAAGAGGAATTATTCCTGAAAAACGAAAGGAAACTCAGCATCAGTGTGGAAAGGTCTGAAAGACATCACCAACTACAAGGACACACAAACAGCTACCAGCAACCCCCGTCTCCCCCACACAGCACTTCGAATCAGTGAAGATGACATAGCAACATATCCCTCACAGAAAATGATATAAGATGTTAAGTCTAACACCACACATTTGCCTGCTATCTAAGTCCCTGTGTGAGCATCGGTCACAGATCGGTGGCAAGCAGACTGCAAAAACACTCCAATCAGTGAGGCAAAACAACGTGGTAAATCCTGCCTCTGCTTCATTGTAGTTCCACTCTCTTTTAAAGTCCTTAATACAGGTTTAGCTGAATTTGCAGTTATCTGCCGGGGATGATGAGCCACGCGATTCTAAGAGAACCAAAAACACTGATCAAGAGAGGTCCTAAAGCTGCTTCTAAAGCTGCAGGTCTTTGGAAGCAGAAAGAGAAGAGCAAGCACCAGGCCCAGATGGTGGGGGTTACTGTCTGAAATCCTGTGCTGACCAGCTGGCCCCCATCTTCACACAGATCTTCAAGAGATCAACTGGAGCTGTTGGCGAAGTCCACTTCATGCTTCAGAAACGCTCCACCCATCAGTCCCCAATCCCCAAAAAATCCAAAATTACAGGACTAAATGACTACAGGCCTGTGGGCTCTAACGTCTGTAGCGTCATGAAGGCTTTTGAAAAACTGGTGCTAGGCCCACCTGAAGGACATCACTGGACCACTTACAGGATCCTCTTCAGTTTGCCCTACAGTATGCAGTAAACAGGTGTCCTGGCGACTTATGGGGGAGGATCCTGCTCGTTGTGGACTTCACGCTCGGCCTTTAACACTATCATCCCAAACCCTCTTTTACTCACTCGTGCGTGTGTGTGTGTGTGTGTGTGTGTGTGTTGTGTGCTGTGCTCTGTCTTATAATCTGCCTTCATGACTGACATATGGTGACTGGTTGTTAATAGTTGACTCATGTGACCGGTGTGATTTCAGTGTGTAATATTTGGCTAACTACTTCAAGTTCAGTGTGGTTAATCATTGAGTTTCGAAAACAGTTAATAAAGTCACAGCCACTATCTAAGTGCTTAATATACATCTTGTGTAACATCTAGTAAACTGCCTAGTAAGTGCCTACTGTAACAAAATAAAGAATTCTTTCATAGACAGTGCGTGCTAACCAATGCGTTTAATAGGCTTTCAATGAGACTCCTACCATATTGATTCATCAAAAATGAATTAATCTGTGTTAATATATAACAATGGGACCTGCAGCATGAATAATGTCTGCATAAAATTTTTCTGAACTCTGTAAACATATATGATATATAAATATATATATATATATAGTAGTGATAGGGTATATAGTCGTATATAGAGGTATCTCATGGGGTATATATCGTATGGGGGGTAATATATATATATATATCTTTTCATTATTTGAAATAAAAATCAAAGTTAACTGAAATTAAAAATTCTTTCAGCTAGGTTGCCAAGGCAACATTTCTCAATTTCAAATTAAACGTGATGTACTAAAATAAGTAAAACTTAACCGCAGTATTATTAAAAACGATATAGACATATAAAAAATACTACTAAAAATCACCAAAAACACACAACAAAATTTACAAAATAACTGATTCAAAATATATAATAAAAGCTATAGAAGTATCTTGATTCAAACTAAGATAGCACTGTTAACAATGCAGGGGGACCTACGGTATACTACTATATTAGTGTTAGTTATGTCATAATTATATATGATAAAATACTTCTGTTCAGTTTGTCAGGAGGTATTCAAAATCCACAACACTAAACTCTAAACTTCATACCCTCAGGGCTTTTATATTCCATAAGTGTGTGAGTGTTTGTGATACTAACAGTGACCTGGTTTCTACAGCGGGTCGATGAATGGTCCAGCGCTCGTTCCTCTCTCTTCCATCGGCCCAAAGACCAATAAAGTACCTGCGTCAATCAAAGCATATTAGTCTGTAACAACAGCGTATAATCGGCGGCTTGTGCTCCTCTGATTGAAATGCCAGGGCTGTCCTTGTGGTTTTGGAGTGGCAAATAAACAATATCCCTCGTTTTGACACTGTCTTATTCGCTCTGAGGGTATTGATTAAGCACTGTTCAAATCCGATCCGAAGATATGTTCTCACTCGGCACCAAAATCGATTGTGCATCTGTGGTTCCGGCAAAAACTGCCGCAGACTAATGTCCCATATGACTTGAAGGAAACAACCTCGATGTCAGAAAGAAGACAGATACTGCGTGGCAGAGTCTTGGGCAATAAAGTAATAATTCCCATATACCGACGGTAAGATACCTGAGGTCAAATCCGATTCTACTCGTCGCAGACTTTACTATTTCCGCTATATATAAAGAAAGAAAACTAAGATAAAGTAAATTGACTGTTTCAAACGTTTTGGGGTGTCAGACAACATGACAGAACTGCAATACATTAAATGGATCAAAAGTGTCAGTTAGCGACGATTTATGTGCTATCCAAAATAATGCTGTGTCTTTTAAAACTTTTCATTCATCTGTAAATCCTAAAACATAAAATATAATCACGGTTTCCTCCACAAAATAGTGTGCAGAACAACGGTTTTCAACATTGGATAATAATCAGAAGTCTTTCTTGAGCAGCAAATCCATCATATTCGAATGGATGTCTGAAGGATCATGTGACAGCTGAAGACTGGAGCTAAGGATGATGGAAAATACAGCTGCGCATCACAGAAATCTATTCTAACACTTTAACAGAGATTCACACAGAAAATGTAAAACTATTTCACAACTTTTCACATTATTTTTGACCAAATAACCTACAGTCTTGCTGCTGAGCACAAGAGACCTCTTTCTAAAACGTTAAAAATCTGACCACAATTTTTTTTTAATGGTAGGATACCTTTCACACTTCCTGCTTTTAAAATCCTTTTTTCCCTTGAAATAAAAATTTAGGGAAAAAAAAAGCATCCAGTTGGTGAACAGTAAAGTAAAAAAACAAAAACAAAACATAAACCAATAAAATGACAGATAGGACATGGTTGTATTTCTCATTGAATCACGTCATCTTTTTACAATTATTTACACTTATTTAAATGTTATCATCGGGTCAGTATCTGCTTTATTTGTTTTATTAAGTGCACTAAACTCTGAATATCTTTCACAGATTTGGTGCCTTTAATCTTAACCGCTTCCTCACGGAGCTCATAATCCAACCTGCTCTGCTGTTTGAGAAATTTCACAAGTTCTGTCCCCAGTTTTGTGTCCAGATATAAATCAGAGATAAATTAACGCTCTGAACTGATCTGCAGGCTGTTTGTCCAATCCATTAACACCTGACACTAATCTGTTTTCATATTAATGAATTCAAATCTCTGAAAATCAATCAGACATTTTGCCAGCGCTGCCGGCGGAGAGAAAACACAATGACTTTCTCACAGCGACTTCTGAACCAGAGCCTGGGAGAGGTCTTCTGATTTTATTGATTCATTTGAATGTAGCGATTTTATTTAACTTTATAATCATAGTTTTGAATAAAAAATTTATCAAATGTTACAACTGGACACGCTGACAAGATGCCGATGTGAGCGCAGCTGAGTGATACGCTTTGGCAATTATTTAAAAAAATATATATATTTTTACTATTTCACTCTCATTTCTATCTATTTGTCTGTGTGTGTGTGTGTGTGTGTGTGTGTGTGTGTGTGTGAGAGAGTGAGTGAGTGACTGAGTGTTGTGAGTGTGTGTGCGTGTGTGGTGATGGAGAGTGAGTGTGTTTGTGGTGTGTGTGTGTGTGCGTGTGTGTTCGTGTGTGGTGTGTGAGAGAGTGAGTGTGTTCACACCACGTTTGTGTGTGTGTGCGTGTGTGTGCGTCGTGTGAGAGAGAGAGTGGTGTGTTTGTGTGTGTGTGTGTGTGTGTGTGTGTGTGTGTGTGTGTGCGTGACCATATAAAATAAGATCTGTATGAGTGTGTTTTTGTGTGTGTGTGTGTGTGTGTGAGAGAGAGTAGAGAGTAAGTGTGGTGCGTGTGTGTGCGTGTGTGAGAGAGAGTGAGTGTGTTTGGTGTGTGTGTTTGGTGCGTGGTGTGCGTGTGTCGTGCGTGTGTGGTGTGTGTGTGTGTGTGTGTGTGTGTGCGGGTGAGAGAGTGTGTGTGTGTGTGTGTGTGTGTGTGTGTGTGTGGTGCGTGTGTGTGTGTGTGTGTGTGTGTGTGGCGCGTGTGTGCGTGTGTGTGTGTGTGTGTGTGTGCGCGTGTGTGTGCGTGTGTGTGAGAGAGAGTGAGTGTGTTGTCGTGTGTGTGGTGGCGTGTGTGTGTGTTGTGAGAGGAGGTGAGTGTGTTTGTGTGTGTGTGTGTGTGTGTGTGTGTGTGAGAGAGTGCGAGTGTGTGTGTGTGTGCTGGTGTGTCGTGCGTGTGTGTTCGTGTGTCGTGTGGTGCGTGTTTGTGTGTGTGTGTCGTGGGCGTGTGTGCTGTGTGTGTGTGTGGTGTGTGTGTGTGTGATGTGGTGTGTGTTGGGTCTGTTTGTTTCACTACTACCTATCTGACAATGCACAAAAATAATAAGCATTCATAATTAATGTTGTTTGCTAATCATATCCAAGGCTGTAAAAACTGTAAAAAATAAAAATTAAAAATTAAATTGTGTTAGATTTAGAATATGGCAACACAATTTTTTGTGGTTTTCTTGTGTTGATTATTTTTTATTTTTTTTTATTATAAAAAACAATGGTATTACATAAAACAAACTGGCATTTTAAAGGGTTTACATTTCTTAAAAATGAATGTTGTGTTTTTTTGTATGTTAGTACTGATTTCTGTCAGTGAAAGTGGAAAATATTGATATATAGATATTTTAATGCCTGTTTTTGACAGTGCATTATTGTCGTCTAAGTACCTTCGGTGTAAACTTTTTTTCAATTTACGCACATTATTTTGCCCTTTATTTCATGCATATTTTCTGCAAAGCTATTTAAAAGTAATTTGTTTTTATGTTTACAGCATGATTGATCTTTCATGTGTGCTGCACTTGGAACAGAACTTTGTTTAACCCGATGGTTAGTAAAGAGAACGTCACTTGAAACACGTTGCAGTTACATTTTTAGGTTGAGTAGTTCGCCGGTCAACAGCAGGTAAATACGGATCTAAGAGCAGTTCTCAGACATCCCTGATGCTGACAGCAGTATGAGACCTGAACACAGATCTGGTCACGGTGAAGGTCAGAGATCTGAAGCGCTGTGAGGGTCTCTCAGCTGAGACGACTTCAAACACACGATGAAGGACCGGCACCTCAAACAAACCACAGGAAGACCTGACATAAACACACACTCACAAGGCATTCTACTCAAAAATACACTCATCAAATGTAACGCAAAAATTGAATGCAGTCTAAAGCTGGTAGTTTTCATTCATATTTTGAAATTAATTCAGCATTTTTATATTATCAGTTTTATTTTAGTCTTTCTTTTAGTTTCAGGTAACTATATTCAATAACCTTGGTCAAAAATTATAGAATAATTATAATTTTTTAGTCTCTTCTGATCATTTATTTTGATCAAAATGGAGTAATAATGCTGAAAATTCAGCTTTGATCACAGGAATAAAATTAACATCCAAAAACATTTTAAACATTTTACCAACCCCGAAACTTTGAGTCAGTCGTGCATATATCAACATAAATCAGCCATTAACCACACTTCGCTCTAGATTTTGATGAGTTAAGTCAATCGAGTCATACTGTAAAAGTACATGAGAAATACAACGAAAAACAACAGTAAAAACATCTAGATGCTACTACTGATGATTGATCTTCTAAATATATTTTTTTTATATGCAAAATCATACATATAATTATTATTTTTTTTTTTCAGTCTTGTGGAAACACCATGTGTCCGGATTCAACTAATCAAATGCAAGTACTCTCACATTTGTCCATTGGGACATTATGAATTTTCAGAATCATTACATCCTTACTGCTGCTCAAAAAAACATTTCTGATTATTATCAATGTTGAAAACAGATTTTGCTGCAATATTACGTTAGCACAACTGATTTTAACATTGATAATAATCATTAGAAATCTTTAATCATTAATCATTAGAGTCGTTGTTGAGCTGTTGTAGAATAAGGTCTGCAGAAACGATGGCAGAGCCTCAGCGCGGCTGGAAATTATCCACTCTGTAAGTCACATCAGGGGTTATGTGTTTTACCAAAATGGCAACTAAGTGAATCCCAGAGGAAAGCTGTCGCCTGCTCTCTCACGGTCTTCAGGAACTAGATCCGGCGACAGGCAAGTCCGCGGGACAAAACCTCTTATTAAACACTTTAGTCTTGTCGTATTTAAAGCTAATGGTTCTGGGGGTTTAGGCTCAAATCCCCAATGCAACACATTCATATTAATACATTAAAGCTGAACTCGACAGCTGAACTTTTAAAAAAAAAATTCTGTAAAAATAGGGCACAATATACTCATAAAGGATTTTTTTTTAATGCAATAGAAGCAAATGCTATTTTCATGTTCAAAATGTAATCTTAATAGCAATACAACTTCAACAAATGGAGAAAATTTTATATAATTAAAAATATTTTTTTTTTTACAAAATATTACAAATACAGCAATCATACAAGCTCTTTCAGTTTGATATTTTGATACAAAAATCTAGGATGGGAGTCTTTTTAAAATGTCAATTAATGACATTTTCTAAATAAAACAGTTGCCTAATATAATGTGAATTGTGAGTTCAGAGCAAATCTAAGGAGGGTTTGCGAATGCCACTGCACAATGATTGTAAATGCAAAAAACCCCAGGCTCTACTAAAACACAGATGAGAGCGAAGATCTCTGAATACAGAGCAGAGATGAACTACATCTCGAGAAACAAACAAACGCAACTGAGAGGAGGGACGAGAGAAAACGGGTCAGATCAGAGTTTAGCCTAGTAGCCTCAAACGGTTTGGAGAAAGCAGAACAGAAGGACAGATCGGTCTCTAATGGACCCTAATGATGTCATCAGTGCTGAGACTCGTCTGAAGCGCCGCATAATTAGACTAATTTAGGGTCATTTCCACTAGACACTTCCATCACTATGCCTGTAAACTTATTATTTTTATTTCAGTTTTGGTTGAAGTTATTTAAGTACATCAAGATAAACTAAATGAAAAATGTTGCCTTGGAAAAAGTTTAAGCTTTTAACAAATCTACATTTTATTTCAGTTAAAGTTTAAAATTAATAAAACAGTTTTATGGTTTTAGTTTCTCGGGAAGTGTTAACATCAGACGGTCAGCATGTGGAAACTGCTAAAACCCTCTCTGTGAAGCTCAGTCTCTAAATTTATACCCTTTATAACATAAAATATTCAAGCTTGGAAAAGGAAAAAAAAAAAAACATGCATAAGCCATCCAACCTCACTAATCGACTAGAAACCCAGATATTTACATGATTTAGTCCTTATTCTGTTTTATAACTGAACACTCCAGTTTCTGCCAAAACACACTAGTACACAATGGATAAATCTGTTAGACATTACTGACTTGAGTATGAATGTGTAGTTGAGTCTGAATAATGACTTGAGTCATATATTAGATGAAGATGGTCCATAAAAAATCATGTTTTTCTGGTTAATTTTCTGGGGGGAAATCTAGATGCGAAATCTGCATATTTCCATCTAGATCAGGCAGAATTCATGTCTAAAGAAAATAAAAACAGTCATGAGAATTTTTCACCAAAAGCGCTATAAAAGTACTATTTAACAGATGGTTACTAGTAGCGCCTCATAAATGACAGATAGCGTTATATAAGAGTGATTTTCTGAAACTGTTGCTGTGCAGTAAATAAACATGACTGGATGAGAACAGAGATGATGTGCAGCTTTCATTCACTGTTCTGGATGGACGTATTCATCATAATTTGTGTGTACATGCATCAAACACAAACTCAATCAGCTCTCACTCACAGCAACTACATTCTTTGACCAACGACATACACTTATGCACTCAGGTGCAGGTAAACAAGTATAGTTTAACTTTTTGTACATCGCAATTCTGACTCTTTACATTGCAATTCTGACTTAACGTCTCGCAATTCTGACTTTACGTCTCGCAATTCTGACTTTACGTCTCGCAATTCTGACTTTACTTCTCGCAATTCTGACTTTACGTCTCGCAATTCTGACTTTATGTCTCACAATTCTGACTCTTTACATCGCAATTCTGACTCTTTACATAGCAATTCTGACTTCACATCTCGCAATTCTCACTTTACGTCTCGCAATTCTCACTTTACGTCTCGCAATTCTGACTCTTTACATCGCAATTCTGACTTTACATCTCGCAATTCTGACTTTACGTCTCGCAATTCTGACTCTTTACATCACAATTCTGACTTCACGTCTCGCAATTCTGACTTCACGTCTCGCAATTCTGACTTCACGTCTTGCAATTCTGACTTTACGTCTCGCAATTCTGACTTTACGTCTCGCAATTCTGACTCTTTACATCGCAATTCTGACTTTAATGTCTCACAATTCTGAACTCTTTACATCGCAATTCTGACTTTACGTCTCGCAATTCTGACTCTTTACATCGCAATTCTGACTTTACGTCTTGCAATTCTGACTTTACGTCTAACAATTCTGACTTTACGTCTCACAATTCTGACTTTACGTCTTGCAATTCTGACTTTACGTCTCACAATTCTGATTTTACGTCTTACAATTCTGACTTTACGTCTAACAATTCTGACTCTTTACATCGCAATTCTGACTTTACGTCTCGCAATTCTGACTTTACGTCTCGCAATTCTGACTCTTTACATCGCAATTCTGACTTTACATCTCGCAATTCTGACTTTACGTCTCGCAATTCTGACTTTACGTCTCGCAATTCTGACTTTACGTCTCGCAATTCTGACTCTTTACATCGCAATTCTGACTTTACGTCTCGCAATTCATGCGCAAAATGACTTTACGTCTCGCAATTCTGACTCTTTACATCGCAATTCTGACTCTTTACATCGCAATTCTGACTTTACGTCTCGCAATTCTGAATTTACGTCTTACAATTCTGACTTTTACGTCTCACAATTCTGACTCTTTACATCGCAATTCTGACTTTACGTCTTGCAATTCTGACTTTATGTCACACAATTCTGACTCTTTACATCGCAATTCTGACTCTTTACATCGCAATTCTGACTTCACATCTCGCAATTTCTGACTTTACGTCTCGCAATTCTGACTTTTTAACATCGCAATTCTGACTTTTACATCTCGCAATTCTGACTTTACATCTCGCAATTCTGACTTTACGTCTCGCAATTCTGACTCTTTACATCGCAATTCTGACTCTTTACATCGCAATTCTGACTTTACGGTCTCGCAATTCTGACTTTACGTCTCGCAATTCTGACTTTATGTCTCACAATTCTGACTCTTTACATCGCAATTCTGACTCTTTACATCGCAATTCTGACTTCACATCTCGCAATTCTGACTTTACGTCTCGCAATTCTGACTCTTTACATCGCAATTCTGAACTGACTTTACAATCTCGCAATTCTGACTTTACGTCTCGCAATTCTGACTCTTTACATTGCAATTCTGACTCTTTACATCGCAATTCTGACTTTACGTCTCGCAATTCTGACTTTACGTCTCGCAATTCTGACTTTATGTCTCACAATTCTGACTCTTTACATCGCAATTCTGACTCTTTACATCGCAAATTCTGACTCTTTACATCGCAATTCTGACTTCTTACATCTCGCAATTTCTCACTTCACATCTCGCAATTCTGACTTTACGTCTCGCAATTCTGACTCTTTACATCGCAATTCTGACTTCACGTCTCACAATTCTGACTCTTTACATCGCAATTCTGATTTCAAACGTCTCGCAAATTCTGACTTCACATCTCGCAATTCTGACTTTACGTCTCGCAATTCTGACTTTACGTCTCGCAATTCTGACTTTATGTCTCACAATTCTGACTCTTTACATCGCAATTCTGATTCTTTACATCTCGCAATTCTGATTTTACATCTCGCAATTCTGACTTTACGTCTCGCAATTCTGACTCTTTACATCTCGCAATTCTGACTTTACGTCTCGCAATTCTGACTTTATGTCTTCGCAATTTTGTTCTCAGAACTGTGAGTTTATATCTCGCTATTGCAAGTTATAAACTCATAATTCTACGTTTACATCTCACAATTGTGACTATTTTTTTTAGAACTGCAAGTTTGTATCTCACAATTTTAAGTTAATTCTCCTTATCAGTTTCAGCTGTTTTTATTGGATGCATGAAGTCAGTTCTACTCAAGTTCACACAGAATCACATGAACTACCAACATGACTCACCAACTAACCACAATCTATTGATTCAGCATCTAAAACCCAACAGTGTTTCTGTGCATCTTTCTTTACAATAAACGACTTGATTTTGATCTCTTTCCTCATGCAAGGACATTCAGACAATATAAAGTGTGCAAATACATTTGAGGCCACTGTTGTGATGTTTGTGCATTTTAAGGGGAAGTCGTGGACTAACGGTTAGAGAGTTTGACTCCTAACCCTAAGGTTGTGGGTTAGAGTCTTGGGCTTGTAATACCACGACTGAGGTGCCCTTGAGCAAGGCACCGAACCCCCAACTGCAAATCACTGTCATCTCCGACACATCTGAATGACAGCATCAACATGCCTGCAGTGGAAATGAGTTAAAAACCAGCACTAGCCTGATGCTCAAAGTTTCACTTTTCTGCATGGCAAAGCATACCAGAAATAGACACACCAACATCCTTACAAAACCACCTACAAACATGGCAAAGCAGACGAGGCGCTCGCCCACACATGCGTCAGTGATGAGCCATTAGCACACTTCACAAAAGCCCAAATATCATCCTGCAGTGGAAACACGCTAATGTGATTGTGTTGCCTTCAGGTGGACTCCAATCACTCTACCAGTTAGAGACCTAAAGCTTTGACCGGTGCAACGAAAACACGTTTAATGATGGTGTAACAGTGGATGGATGGAAAGACCAGGATCCAAAGGCCTCGTCCAAACCAAACCAGAATCACTGATGGGAATGTACAAGCTGGGAATTCATCACTGACTACGAGTGTGATGATGCCTTTATATAATAGGTCTGTGATCAAGAAGTTCAAGTCAACATGAAACGCTATTCACAACCCAATTTATTTCCATAATTTTCTAATTTGCATGATCTGCTTCTGCAATAGAAATATTTCTGAGTGAAAAATTGTATTTAATAATACAAAAAGAAGAGTGAGACTTTGGAAATTGACTTGTAAAAGTGGCCTTTATATGCCAGGTAATGTAGGGAAACAGAAAGAGGACTTCATTGAGAAAGTTATTATGTTTTGATGAAAGATTGTAGACAGTAACACTTTACAATATGGTTCCATTTGTTAACTACATTAATCAACATGACTACCAATGAAAAATACTTCTAAAGCATTTATTAATCTTTATCAAAAGTTACATTTGTTAGTATTATTTAACAGACCAGAGCTAACATAAACTAACATTAAAATGTATAACTACTAAACTAAAATTGCTCATTGTTTGTTTATGTTATTTAATGCATAAGTCATGAGACTTTATTGTACAGTGTTATAGTTTGTGTTTAAGTTTGTGCTTATCTTTTTTTGGGTTACCTTTAATTTGACTGCTTTAAACATTTTTGCTTTGTATGCTTTATATTTTTATTCTTCTATTTCACTGTGTAAAGTGCCTTGAGCTTAAAGTGTTTCAAAATGTTTAACAGTTGAAAACATTTGTTAGAAATTTAGAAAAGTAATCAAATGTAATCAGTAACATTAATGAAGTAATTGAAATAATTACACTACTTATTACATTTTAAATAGAGTAACTTGTAATCTGTAACCTATTACATTTCCAAAATAACCTTCCCAACACTGAATATAAAAATCAAACAGCTTCAAACTGAAGTAGACTCCGCTTTAGTCCTGCTTCATCGTCACTGAACACTGCTGAGAACTCATGGTGTCACACGGTTCATGAACACCAACACACACGTCCTGACTGAGCATCGAAAAGACCGTCAGCTGCAGAAATTATATCAGCGCACATCGATATGGAGTTATCAGAGCGATCTAATGCTGAGTGAGCAGGACGTTCATGTCTGCAGGTGTTTTAGGAGATGATGGATCCACTTACTTTCCTGTAGACCAGCATGTTGGGAGACTCGTCGGCCACACCGTTACTGCTCTGAGCACACGAGCTCGGCTGAGCCATACTGGAGCAGAGGAACAACACCGGATACTCCTGACCCACAGACAGAGAGAGAGAGAGAGATTACAGACAGACCCACAGACAGAGAGAGAGAGCAACGTATTACAGACAGACCCACAGACAGAGAGAGAGTGAGACGGATTACAGACAGACCCACAAACAGAGAGAGAGAGAGAGACCGATTACAGACAGACCCACAGACAGAGAGAGAGAGTGAGACGGATTACAGACAGACCCACAGACATATAGAGAAAGCAACGGATTACAGACAGACCCACAGACAGAGAGAGAAAGAGAGACAGATTACAGACAGACCCACAGACAGAGAGAGAAAGAGAGAAGACGAGGATTACAGACAGACCCACAGACAGAGAGAGAGAGCGACCGATTACAGACAGACCCACAGACAGAGAGAGAGACGGATTACAGACAGACCCACAGACAGAGAGAGAGAGTGACCGATTACAGACAGACCCACAGACAGAGAGTGAGAGCGACCGATTACTGACAGACCCACAGACAGAGAGAGAGAGAGAGAGCGACCGATAGAGATTACAGACAGACCCACAGACAGAGAGAGAGAGCAACGTATTACAGACAGACCCACAGACAGAGAGAGAGAGAGACGGATTACAGACAGACCCACAGACAGAGAGAGAGAGCGACCGATTACAGACAGACCCACAGACAGAGAGAGAGAGAGAGAGAGAGAGACGGATTACAGACAGACCCACAAACAGAGAGAGAGAGCGACCGATTACAGACAGACCCACAAACAGAGAGAGAGAGAGAGACCGATTACAGACAGACCCACAGACAGAGGAGAGAGAGAGAAGATCCGGATTACAGAGGAAGACAGAAACAAACAGAAGAGAGAGAGAGAGGCGGGGCCGATTACAGACAGACCCACAGACAGAGAGAGAGAGAGGAGACGGATTACAGACAGACCCACAGACAGAGAGAGAAGCGAGAGCGACCGATTACAGACAGGGACCCACAAAAGAAGGAGGAGAATCGAGAGAGCGACCGATTACAGACAGACCCACAGAGAGAGAGAGAGAGAGAGACGGATTACAGGACAGACCCACAAACAGAGAGATTCCGAGAGAGCGAGACCGATTACAGACAGACCCACAACAGAGAGAGAGAGAGAGAGAGAGCGACCGATTACAGACAGACCCACAGACAGAGAGAGAGAGAGAGACGGATTACAGACAGACCCACAAACAGAGAGAGAGAGCGACCGATTACAGACAGACCCACAGACAGAGAGAGAAAGAGAGACAGATTACAGACAGAGAGAGAGAGACGGATTACAGACAGACAGACAGAGAGAAAGAGAGACGGATTACAGACAGAGCCACAAAGAGAGAGAGAGAGAGAGACCGATTACAGACAGACCCACAGACAGAGAGAGAAGAGAAGAGACGGATTACAGGACAGACCCACAGAGACAGACAGAGAGAGAGAGACGGATTACAGACAGACAGACAGAGAGAGAGAGCGACGGATTACAGACAGACCCACAGACAGAGAGAGAGAGAGACGGATTACAGACAGACCCACACACATAGAGAGAGAGAGCAACATATTACAGACAGACCCGCAGACAGAGAGAGAGACGGATTACAGACAGACCCACAGACAGAGAGAGAGAGAGAGACGGATTACAGAAAAAACAACAGAGAGAAGAGAGAGAGCGACCGATTACAGACAGACACACAACCAGAGAGAGAGAGAGAGAGAGACGGATTACAGACAGACCCACACACATAGAGGGAGAGAAGACGGATTACAGACACGACCCACAGACAGAGAGAGAGAGCGAGCGACCGATTACAGACAGACTCACAAACAGAGAGAGAGAGAGAGAGACAGACGGATTACAGACAGAACCACAGACAGAGAGACAGAGAGAGAGACGGATTACAGACAGACCCACACACATAGAGAGAGAGAGCACGACCGATTACAGGACAGACCCACAAACAGACAGACAGAGAGAAAGAGAGACGGATTACAGACAGAGAGAGAGAGAGAGAGAGAGAGAGAGAGATGGACGGACGGATGGATAGATGGATAGACGGATAGATGATGGATAGATGGATAGATAGATAGATAGATAGATAGATAGATGATGAATAGATGGATAGACAGACAGACAGATAGACAGATAGATAGATAGACGTATAGATAGATGGATAGATAGATGGATGGATGGATGGATGGATGGATGGACAGACAGATGGATGGATAGAGAATGACAGAGAGTCAGTTTAATGGATGGACTGATAGATAAACAATGACAGACAGAGATGCTACAGCTGTTATGAATATATAATAACACCAGATCCTGATGAAAAATCACACAGCACCGCATCGATGTGATGATGATGCTGAAGATGAAGATGATGATGGAGTCGTTCAGTAATACCTCCACACACACACACACACACACACAATCCATCAGAACGACACGCTCTCACACACACACACACACACACACACGACAACGACAACAATAACAACGCGCCGCGACGCGCGGCCTGGAGGAGATGACTGAGGACGGATGAGGGAAGGAATAAACACACATGTACCTCGCACGATCGCGCCGCGTCGCTCCTCCGTCCGCGTGGGTTCGCGCAGGGCAGTGCGTCAGCTGGCGGTCGCGCTGAAGGGGCAGTTATTCATGAAAACGGTGAGTTATTTGCCCCTCGATGTGACAACTATCGCTTCCCTCTCCTCCAGCGAGCGGCGGCGCGCAAATCTCACAACTAGAGCGTGAACGCGCAGGGTCCGCGACCAATCACACGCGCGCTCCCGCTGTCCACGAGAGCGCGCGCCGCGTCACACATTTTATTACACTGCACACACAATATGATCATTTACATTTATTATTCTGCGCTAGATTGTTTATTATGTGTGATTCAGTATTTTTTTTTTTTTTTGAGTATTTTTTTTGTTATCTACATGTACGCAAATTGCTTGAAACTGCCTACAATTTCACAAACAATTACAAATGAACAGCAAATAACAGTGACTTTTTGAAGTACAAAAACTGAAACGTGACCCTGGAGCACAAATCCAGTCATTAGGGTCAGTTTTTGAAACTGAGATTTCTACATCATCTGAGAGCTGAATAAATAATCTCTCCATTGATGTGTGGTTTGTTAGGAGGACAATATTTGTCTGAGATACAACTATTTGAAAATCTGGAATCTGAGGGAGCAAAAAAATCTAAATATTGAGAAAATCATCTTTAAAGTTGTTCAAATGAAGTTCTTAGCAATGCATATTACTAATCAAAAATTAAGTTTTGATATATTTACGGTAGGAAATTTACTAAATATCTTCATGGAACATGCATGTCTACATGACTATATTGCATTATTTCAATTTTAATTGGCTATTTGTATAACAAATTTTATTGTAGTTTTATTTTCTTTCCTTATTCATTTTTATGTTCTTAAATTATTTAAGTTGACTTTTAAATGTATTTTTTTTCTTTGCTAAAGCACGTTGAACTACCTTTATGTATGAAAAATTATATTTTTGAAAGTCAAATTTTGAGGTTTAGCAATCATAAAGTACTAAATAATTAATGAAGCTGTTAAATGTAGGCTAAATGGTACAGATAACACTGTTTTTGGCTAAAAGTAAATGTGATTAACATTTAAAACACATGTGACAACTTACCCCGACCAAATCCATTCCTAAGAAGTTTTTTAACTAAAATACGTCCAATACGAGTCTATAATCCCATAATAACACTTCCTGCAGTGAAAAAGTGCATCTGCTGTTGTCTCTCACATCAAAATCCTGCCACATATTTTGTTTAGATCTGTTTTAAACGCTGCTTGATCTGTGCAGATTTCTCTCCTGATTCACACCAGAACACTTTTTCACTGGAGGAAGTGTTATTATGGATTATAGACTCTATGTATTTGAGTTAAAAACATCTTAATGCTGGATGTGTTTCATCTTTTGTGTCTTCTCCAGATGTTCACTGATGGACTGGAGTGCTGTGGATTACTTGTGGATTATTGTGATGTTTTTATCAGCTGTTTGGACTCTCATTCTGACGGCACCCATTCACTGCAGAGCATCCATTACTGAGGACACTGATGCAGTGCTACATTTCTACAAATCTGATGAAGAAACACACTCATCCTGATCTCAAGAGTGAGCACCCTTTTCATTTTTGGATGAACTGTTCCATTAAGTGTTTTAGTCTCAAAGGTTATAATCCACGTCATCTCAGAAATCCAGTCTCATTTTTAAAAATGTGATATAAGTAAAAGTATAAGCAAAAGAATCTTTACAGCATTGTCTGACTAATGTGAAATGGCACTGAGCATCACTCACAAACCGCAGGATGATGTTCAGCTGCTCTGACATTTGCTCAAATCAGGTCACGTTCATTAGTTTTCTGTAAGAGAAGATTGAATCTCATTAGCAGAAGTCAATCAATATCTGCCTGTGACGTCTGTGTATGCACACTCTGCTCATCAGCGCCTGCACTCGCTTACAAAACATAATTCTGTTACTGACTAATCAATAGCAGATGATTTATGAGAGTTATCTTTAAATATATATGTAGGGGAGAGACACTGGGGCAGTGAATATTTCTCAGGGTGGGTTTACTTCTTAAGGTCTTAATCACTCAGAAAGTGCTAGTAGACTTCACAAATAATTACAATCAAATGGCAAGTAGCATTAAATTAAACATTACATTCTGAAGTAGAAATAGGGAAATTGTTTGTTTTTAATTGTAAAACTTACTCCAATAATTAATTTTTCAACAATTTTGTACTATTTTGAACCATCTTTTATTTTTATATATTTTCATTTAAATTTAAGTTTTAGTAATTTTATAATATTTTTTATATATATTTCTATATTAAATTTTTAAATTCAGTTTTAGTCATTTCATCTTTTTGAAAATAAAAAAAATAATTGTTTTTCATGTAATATTTATATTTTATTTCAGCTTTATTTCAATTACTGAAAACTATTTTAAATACTTTTAGTTTTAGTTAGCGATAAAATAGTCTCAATCACAAAAAATAAATCAAATAGGTGACAGAAATAAATTAAATAGGATGATATTGGATATAAAACATTCACAAAAATATTCTAGACTCTCAGAAAAAAGGTACAAATGGCACCCTTTCAAAACCACCGCTTTGTACCTGAAGGGGGTATATTTGTATCTTATAAAAGTTACAAAAGTGTATCTTTTAAAAAGGTACTGCTCCATTTTTTTCTGAGAGTGTAACATAAGACATAAGAGCTTCTCTCCTGTTGTGACCATATGCCGCTCTGACCCCCGCCGCCCCACGGCATGCTGGGAATGAACTCACACAGACGTTAACACAGCAGTCAGGAAGCAGCAGAGCAGGTGAAAGCCAGAGATGAGCTCAGGAGGATCTTCATCATCATCATCATCAGCGCTTCAGAGAGGAAACCTGCTCACATCTCACACAATATTAAACAAGTCCAGCCTGTTTCTGAGACCAGAACAGGGTTATAATAGTTAACTAAAAATAAAATGTGCTAACTAAAATGAAACTTTATTTTAGATTTTATTTGCCAAAGCAACACTTCTCCTTTTCATTTAGTTTAACTTGATATACTAAAATAAATAAAACTATAAATAAAATTAATAGTGCTGTCAAACAATTAATCACATCCAGAATAAAAGTTTTTGTTTGCATAATATATATATGTGTACTGTTTATATTTATTATGTATATGTAAATACACACACATGCATGCATATATTTTGAAAATATTTACATGTCTATATTTAATATAATTTATATTATAAATATATTTAAAAAAACAACATATTTTTCTGAAATATATACAACAATCATTTTTTATTAATAAAAAAAAAATAAAAAAAAAAAAAAAAAAACTATTATTTATGATACCAACAATCATACAACACCAAAAAAAAATAAAAAAAAACTATAAAGATATCAAATACTAATAATAACAAAACCACATAAAAAAAAAAAAAGTTTAACTAGAATTAAAATGCACATATAACTAATTTTAAAATATTCATCTATATAATAGTAATAATATTACGTTTGGAAATTAAAGGAAATGCATCAAATATAAATCTTTTTTCTTTATATTACAGATAATATTGGGGGAAAGGACAAATACATGGTCATTATAAGAAAAAAAAAAAGAGTTTTTCTCATGCAAAATCTAATTTTCTTTTGATTTTGAAGTTAAATAAAATCTGAAATTTCTTAACTGGTTTAGTGAGATTCACCCAGCAAGTAAATGTGTTTCTGTGAGCAACATATATTATATTTGTATACATGTGTTTTATATTATTTTATTTTTTTTATTTATGATTTTCTTTGATTTTATTTAAATATTTTTATTTTTGCTTTTTAATTCTTTTTTTTTTTTTTAATCACACTGAATTAGCATAGTGTATGAAATGTGCTACACACTGTAAATAAACCTTTTCCTCAGTGTAACAGTATAATACCCAGCAATGATTTAGAAAAGAGAACTACAATTACACTCACACAACCAAACATAAAAGTAAACATCTTCCCCATTATTTTATACTCTTGATATCGGGATGGATATATTTCTGTATTTCTCGTCAAACACTGATCAGATATTAAACCCTGAAAACACAGCGTCTGTCAAATGAATAAATCTATTTGCACACATCCGCAGATGTTACTGATGATCTCGTGCTACAACATCCTCAGCTTCATCCGGCAGAGACACACAGGACCAATGCATTTGAGTGAAACGCGTGTTTTATTGTACAAAGGCATCATTCCCGTGCCCTTTATCCGGGCGTCCCGTGGCTCTGCTCTATTTGGGTCCCAGCATGTCCTGCGGTCGCACCCACTGCTCAAACTGCTCCTCCGTCAGGTAGCCCAGCTTCACCGCCGTGGCTTTCAGAGTCAAGCCTTCTTTGTGCGCCGTCTTTGCAATAGTGGCGGCTTTATCATACCCTGAAAGAGAAGAGCAGACCAGACACACAGGAACGATACACACACTTCAGGAGCAAGCTGACTGGACAAATACACTCATTCATCACAGAAACATTTAACATCTTGTTGCAACATTTTACAAAAATCAAGACCCTTGAGCACAAAACCAGTCATAAGGGTCAATTTTTTTTAAATTAAATGTATGCATCATCTAAAGCTGAATAAATAATCTCTCCATTGATGTGTGGTTTGTCAGGAGGACAATATTTGTCTGAGATACAACTATTTGAAAATAGGCGCAAAAAAATCTAAATATTCAAAATCTAAAATATTGAGAAAATCATCTTTAAAGTTGTTCAAATGAAGTTCTTAGCAATGCATATTACTAATCAAAAATTAAGTTTTAGGTAGAAAATGAACAAAATATCTTCATGGAACATGATCTTTACTTAATATCCTAATGATTTTTGGCATAAAAGAGAAATGTATAATTTGTGGATCACAAAACATGGGATTTCCAGATCCAGATCATTCTGATCCAGAATACACTTTTTGAACATCGGCCCCTGATTTGCTCGAATCTTGATCTGGATTCAGGAGCACAGTGTTTCTGGCGCCCCCTGCTGTCGTTACCTATGTGAGGGTTCAGCGCTGTGACCAGCATCAGAGACTCGTTCATCAGTTTGTTGATTCACTCTGTATTAGCCTCGATTCCAGCCACACAGTTATTGGTGAACGAAACCGAAGCGTCGCCCAGCAGCCGGGCAGAGTTCAGCACGTTTTTAATCTGGAACACAGAAATTACACATTAAACCCTGAGAACAAGTCGTCTGAGAGTGTGTGTGGTGTGGGTGTTCCTGCAACTTATATCCCTTATAAAGAACTCATCTGTGACCCTGAAACACAAAACCAGTCATGAGGGTCAACTTTCTGAAATTGAGATTTCTACATCATCTGGAAGCTGAATAAATAATCTCTCCATTGATGTGTGGTTTGTTAGGAGGACAATATTTGTCTGAGATACAACTATTTGAAAATCTGGAATCTGAGGGAGCAAAAAAAAAATCCAAATATTGAGAAAATCATCTTTAAAGTTGTTCAAATGAAGCTCTTAGCAATGCATATTACTAATCAAAAATTAAGTTTTGATATATTTACAGTAGGAGATTTACAAAATATCTTCATGGAACATGATCTTTACTTAATATCCTAATGATTTTTTGTCATAAAAGAAAAATGTATAATTGTGACCCATACAATGTATTGTTGTCTATTGCTACAAATATACCTGTGCTACTGATGACTGCTTCTGTGCAGAAACAAAAATTATTGTATCCATGAGGGCTGAAATATTTGCAATCATTTTGCTTGTGATATCAGATGTGTTTATCTGTATTTCACAATAGTTTCATCATTCAAAAATCCTTCTGGAATTCTAAACATAAATAAAAATGACACATTCTGGTGTTTGTTGTCCTCAGGGAATCAATGCATGAACTGATTAAATGTGTATTTTCAAAGCAATGTGAGCCGCTTTGCTCGAGACGGTTAGTTGTGAAGGCGACTCACGATCATCGGCTTGAACACGTTGAGCTCAAAGTGTCCGTTGCTTCCTCCGACAGTAACAGCCACGTGGTTTCCCATCACCTGAGCTGCTACCATAGTCATAGCCTCACACTGCGTGGGGTTCACCTTCCCTGAGACACACACACACACACACACACACACACACACACACACACACACACACCAAACACGACAGTGTGTGACTGATTCCAGCTTCTGAGAATAAAGTACTGCAGTAAACACACTTCTGATTCTACAGTCACTTTAAAGCACTGAACAGATCTTTAATGTAGTGTGTGTGTGAGTGTGTGTGTGTGTGTGTGTGTGTGTGAGAGAGAGCGTGTGTGAGAGTGTGTGTGTGTGTGTGTGTGTGAGTGTGTGTGTGTGTGAGAGCGTGTGTAAGTGAGAGCGTGTGTGAGAGTGTGAGTGTGTGTGTAAGTGAGAGTGTGTGTGAGAGTGTGTGTGTGTGTTTTTTTTGTGAGAGCGTGTGTGTGTGTGTGTGTGTGTGTGTGTGTGTGTGTGTGTGTGTGTGTGTGAGTGTGTGAGTCTGTGTGTGTGTCTGAGTGTGAGTGTGTGTGTCACTGTGTGTGTGTGTGTGTGTGTGTGTGAGTCTGTGTGTGTCTCTGAGTGTGAGTGTGTGTGTGTGTGTGTGTGTGTGTGTGTGTCTGGGTGTCTGTGTGTGTGTGTGTGTGTGTGTGTGTCACTGTGTGTGTGTGTGTGTGTGTGTGTGTGGTGAGTCTGTGTGTGTCTCTGTTGTGTGTGTGTGTGTGTGTGTGTCTGAGTGTGTGTGTGTCTCTGTGTCACTGTGTGTGTGTGTGTGTGTGTGTGTGTGTGTGTGTGTGTGTGAGTGTGTGAGTCGGGTGTGTGTCTCTGTGTGTGTGTGTGTGTGTGTGTGTGTGGTGTGTGTGTGTCTCTGTGGTGTGTGTGTGTGTGTGTTGTGTGTGTGTGTGTGTCTCTGTGTGTGTGTGTGTGTGTGTGTATACAACTATCTCTCTGTGTCACTGTGTGTGTGTGTGTGTGTGTGTGTGTGTGTGTGTGTGTGTGTGAGTCTGTGTGTGTCTCTGTGTGTTGTGTGTGTGTGTCTCTGTATGTGTGTGTGTGTGTGTGTGTGTGTGTGTGTGTGTGTGTGTGTGTGTGTGTGTGTGTGTGAGACCTGGCTCTTGTTGACGTGGTCGTTGGGGTGAACAGGGTCTTTGCTGCCCAGTTTTCCTCCGAGGATCTCGATGGCCCTGTTACTGATCACCTCGTTGACGTTCATGTTCGTCTGTGTTCCGGATCCTGTTTGCCACACCACCAGCGGGAAATGATCATCCAGCTTCCCAGCAGCCACCTGGGAAGGAGAACACACACCAAACACAGAACACAGACCAGAGTAAACACGCTGCGTGTCATTCTGTGAATCTTATGACCGGCCCACAGAGACACGGCTGTAACATGTATAATAACTGCTGCAGATCATACAGTATTGATGCTATGAGAGATAAATCACCTCATCAGCAGCTTTTATGATGGCGTCTGCGATCTTCGGGTCCAAACCGTAATCTTTATTCACTTCCGCAGCAGCTTTCTTCAGGATCCCAAAGGCTTTGATGACCTGAATCTACAGGAAGAGGAGTTATTCTCACCGTTATACACGGTTACAGATCATAAACTGATATTAATAAGAGTAACGTGTGTGTTTCTCACTGGCATTCTCTCCGTGGCTCCCCCGATCTTGAAGTTCATGGTTGATCTGACCGTCTGAGCTCCATAATATTTATCAGAAGGGACTCTGAGCTCCCCGAACGTGTCCCTCTCGATCCGGAACGACTCTGAACTGGCCTGAAACCACAGAACATACGTCATATCTGATATTTATCACCCTGCAGCACAGAAGCAGTCATCAGTAGCACAGGGATATTTGTAGCAATAGACAACAATACATTGTATGAGTCACAATTATACATTTCTCTTTTATGACAAAAATCATTAGGATATTAAGTACAGATCATGTTCCATGAAGATATTTTGTAAATATTCTACCGTAAATATATCAAAACTTAATTTTTGATTAGTAATATGCATTGCTAAGAACTTCATTTGAACAACTTTAAAGATGATTTTCTCAATATTTAGATTTTTTTGCTCCCTCAGATTCCAGATTTTCAAATAATTGTATCTCAGACAAATATTGTCCTCCTAACAAACCACACATCAATGGAGAGATTATTTATTCAGCTTTCAGATGATGTTTAGGAATAATCAGTTTCGAAAAGTAGACCCTCATGACTGATCCGAAGCCAGTACTCATGTTTCTAAATCACTGTACATCACACTTTCACCCCAATTTAAGAGCAAACACACACACACACACACACACACACACACACACACACACACACACACACACACATAATATTATGAAATAATATATGAATGATACTAGATGAGTGTGATTTCAGAAGATCGTTATTAAACATGAAGGTCATCAATGCAGCTAACAGCGCACCAAACACCGCAAAAGCAGCAGGATTTTACCATTCTGAGCGTCCTGAGCTGGAGCCCCGGCGCTGGGCGGATGTTCCGGAGGCTGCTGAATCTCTGTGCGGCCCACAGCTTCGACAGATCCGCGCTGAAGCGCTGCAGGTTCCGTGCGGAACGATACATGGCGACGGGGCGGAACTAGTTCCTCACCAACCAGAAGCGAGAATCAGGGGGCGGACACTTATTAGTGAAACACAACCCGTCTGTTGTTACAGGCATAGACATAATAACAAATACTTATATATTTATTATGTTTATGGTTACAGGGAGGCACACAATTACCAGCGACACGCGTGGAATTAAACTGAAGAAATAAAATGAGCGCTTTTAGTGACCCGAATCTTGTCTCTCATTAAACAAATACAACTGTTCAAAACAGAACGAACGCAGCTGTTACTTTTCTCAACGCTTTTCTCAACGCTCCATTTCTCCAGTTGTCCTCAGAGGGAACAGGAAACAAGCAGGAAGTGTCCAAATGAAGAACCCCGCATCCAGCAGATGGCGACAGAATCCAGGCCTTGAGACGCACAATAACAACACGCGTTCGGACAAGAAAACGACGTTTTGATGAACGTTCTCGGAACGTTTTTAGCAACGATTTCTCACAGTTATGAACAAACGTTCTTCCAGTAACGTTAATAGAACGTTCATTTAGTTAAGTTCTCTGCTTTTTAATAGTGATCTCAAAACATTAGCACAAAAACATTATTTATAAAACTTTTGTTTTAGCTGGATATTCGTCTAACGTTCTTTTTTTTAAATGTTACACAAAAAAAAAAACTTATAGAAAACTCAAAAATAAAACACACACACAGTTTTTAAAAAAATAAAAAAAAAACAACACAAAAAAAAAAACGTTTTTAAAAATGTATGTTTTGAATGTTCACGTTAGTAAAACGTTCTCAGGATATTTTCTTCTATATATATATATATATATACAATCAGTGTAAATATGCTGTGGTGTTCATGTTCATGTTTTACCAATAAAATCATCTCTTAAGTTAACCTGTCTGTTTTTTATCATCATATTTTTAGGCCCTACAGACGAGAGAACGCTCCTGAACCTCAACGCTTGTTGATTATTGTGTGAGTTTGTTGTTTGAGATGAAGTGAATGTGAATGATGATAAGTGTTCCTGTCACACCTCATATCTGTTTCCTTCTCGGTCTGCAGCTCTATTCGGCTCTAATCAGCTGCTAATTGAAACTGACCGAGATCAATAGCGCCGAACGCCTCTGATAAGAAGTGATCAGATCGAACTTCTCTTATCAAATGACTGTAAATGACGAAATTATATAGTCCGTGCTACTGGAGAACTGAAGAACTGGGCTCGAATGAAGCTTTATAACCGCGTTCTGTTCTCTGAGAAACGAGGAAAAGATGAAAGTTCGTCATTATTGATGCGTTTAATCAAACATTCCGTGTCAGGAACGCTTCTCAAGGCCGTTGTTTTCTCTGTCCAGTGTGAATGTGAGATCAGAATAATCTCGACTGTGACAGCAGATCAATTAACTGCAATGATTGGCAAAGCGCAAATATTAGCTGTTCCCAGATCAGCCTTTCATGTGTGACAGGGTTTCATCTGCAGGTGATATTAGTCGGATTTATCTGTGAAAGATCTCCAAAGAGCTTCAATCAGACTGTGAGCAGACACACGCGCTCCTCTGATGAGTGTTTAATTCCTTACCATCCACTTAACTGTATGCTGATGAGAACTGACTTGAAATTTATTAAAATAAACCTGAACTATATATATATTAATCGCGATATATATATATATATATATATATATATATATATATATATATATATATATATATATATATATATATATATTAGTGTTGTCAAACGATTAATCGCGATTAATCTAATCAAAAAATAAGGTTTTGTTCACATAATATATGAGTGTGTACTGTGTATATTTATTATGTATATATAAATACAAACACATGCATGTATATATTCAAGAAAAATATTATATATTAAATATATTTATATATATATGTATATAATATAAAATATAATAATATAAATATATAAATGTATATACCTGTACATTTTTAAATATATATATATACATATATATATATATATATATATATATATATATACTTTATGTGTGTGTATATATATATATACACACATAATAAATAAATACAGTACACATAAATGTATTATGTAAACAAAAACTTATTTTGAATGCGATAAATCGCGATTAATCGTTTGATAGCACTTCATCATTATAATAATAATTATTATTATTATCATTATTATTTTTTCCTTGCTGCTTTTATTCAGATGTGTTATATGTTCACACGTTTTGCAAGTTTTTCATTAATGCTGACATATGTAAAAAAAAAAAAAAAATATTTGAATATATAGGACAAATATATTTTTTAAAATTCTTTAAAAATATATTTATATTTAAAAATATATTTTCAAAAATATTGTAAAAAAAAACAGCAAATACATGTGTAGAAACAAATATTTACACAGGCCTGTTTTGAAACATATTTAGCACATGTATATTTTTAACCTTTTCTTAGATTTTGAAATATATTTTAAAAAATATTGCCTACTTGAAAATGTGTATTTTTGAATGTATGGGAATAGAAGGTATACAAACATTTAACTAACTTTTCCCATTAACGTTTTATATCAAAATGCTTTGATTGCCAGTGAATGTGTTTATTTTCTGTGTAAACACAAACTTAAACGTTTTAGCTACACAATTTATTATTGCCAAATAAATATGAATTAAATACAAGATTATATTCTAGTTATTTTTAGTAAAGACATTAAAATCAAAGACATTACTACTCGTTAATATTTCGTGATTTTATTTTTTAAATAATCCATTGCACAAAACAGCATAAAAATAAAATCACAAAATCTTTACTACAAATAATTTCCAACATAATCAGAATTCAATCAGAATAAAAACATCTTTGTTTTTATCCATTTGATTTCTACTGATTTGATTCATTATTCATTTCTATAATAATTCTATAAATTTCTATAATTTCAACTTGATTTAATTTTTTAATTTCAACTTGATTTAATTTTTTTATTTGATTTAATTAAAATTTCATTTTAATTACACATTTAAGCAATTAAACTTTTTATTTTAACGGGTTTATAATTATTACTGTTTTATTTTTATTAATCCATTGCACAAAATAGCATAAAAATAAAAATCACAAAATATTTAAATCAAATAATTTCTAACGTAGACGAATAACCAGAATACAATCAGAAAAAAATCATAACATCTTTGTTTTTATCCAATTGAATTCTATTGATTTTTATTCCTTAGTCATTTCTATAATTAATTCTATTAATTTATAGAATCTCAATCTATTTTTCATCAGTAGTAATTAAATACAGTTTACTGAATGTCATTTTAATTAAAATTTAAGCAATTTCATTTAATGTTTTTTTGAACGTGTTTATAATTATGACTTTTTTTTATTAATGTATGATGTCATGAAATGCCATTACACTAGGCTTTTGGTTTAGTAATGAGGCTTAAATGAAAGTGAGATTGCTTCACGAGTGTGTGTTTAATCCAGGTGCATCCTGACTTTCCTCCTCCTCGGGTTTCTTCTGTCTTCTCCTTCATCTCATTCTTCTCAGAGAGCCAATCAGAGCTCGCGTACCTGCAGGAAGTCTGACCCGTTATTCTCCTCCCTCATAAAACATCATCACCTCCCTCACTAGTGACCTCCCGCTTTCGCTCATCGCAACCTGACGAACTGCATGGAAGCAGAAGTCACAGGATTGTTCTCCAGCCATGCAGTTCCAGCCCTCGCACGCTCCTTTTTACGCGCCGACGCCCGCGCCGCCCGCTCACCCGACGCCCTTCTACATCGAAGACATTCTGGGTAGAAACGCGTCCGCGCCTGGCCCGGTGGTGCCCACGCCGACCCTGCCGTCTCCAAACTCGTCGTTCACCAGCCTGATCCCGTCTTACCGGACCCCGATCTACGAGCCCACGCCGATCCACCCGGTTCTGTCGCCGCAGGCGCTCGCTTACGCGTCCATCTACCCGTTCCAGCGAGACTTTACGCACGCGCTGATCCGCCACGACCCGCTGGGTGAGAGCCAGACTCCTTTCTGTCCTGTTTAGATCTAAACCAGAACTGGTGAAGAGCCCGGTCTCATGAAAATGCGTATCAATAGGACAATTTTCAATTATATTTGGCGTATTTTATTCGCATGACTCTGGCGTGCGTATGATACGCACCTATCCCACACCCCTAATCCTGAACATTGCGTTAGATATGCAGGCCAAAGTCAATTTCTGCGTAAAAATAGCACGCCAAGTGATACGCACTTTACCCTAGCAAGCTCTCAAGTTACACTTTTGTACATTTTTACCACTACACTCTTAAAAATAAAGGTTCTTTATTGGCATCAATAGCTCTATTTTTAAAATGCTCTCCAAAACGCTTCTTTTAGAAACTGTACACTGAAAGGTTCTTTTGCAAACCAAAAAGGGCTCTTCTATGGTATCACTGCAAAAGCACCCTTTTGTAACCTTTATTTTTAAGAGTGTAAAGTAGTGTCTAAAATGCTAAATTAGTATATTTTAAGATTACTGCCCTGCATTGTGATAAATTTTGTACCTGTGGTTGACGCTTTCTTTTTAAATATAAAAAATCTGACTCCACATTAACTGAATCTGGTCAAAAATCTGTTTTATTAAAGTCAAAATTATTTAACATGAATGAATCAACCTAAAAGCGTTCATTTGTACCCACAAAGCTCGTTTTTAGGGGTTAAGTCGGATAGAAATATGTGTGCGTAAACATGAAAGCCGACGTGCATTGTGAAATTGTGCCTAAAAGTATGTGATTTGGACATAGAAAGCTGGGCTTCATGAGGTCTGTTTACCAACAGCTCATGTGGTTAATAATATAAACCAGACTGACCTGAAGAGGAAGTTCTTCTTGATTTCGAAACTGCAGTTCAAAGCGCATTCGTGTGGCCCTGCTGCTGAATTCGGATCGTGTTCCAGCTGCTGAACTCTACAGGAAGCGTGTTTGGGTGAGGAAGACTCCGCTGGTCTTCCTCACGTGTTGTTGGTCTGAGGTTCAAACTGCCTGTGCTCTGCAAGCCCTGACCCTTTTCCGTTCACTCCGGAAACCTTGAGCTCTCGATAGAGTAAATGTGCTTTCAGAAGCTGTGAGATGTTTTCCTGGAGCAGGACTCGTGCACCTCTGCTGATTATTTTATCCACATCCTCAATACACACATATTCAGGAAACACTCGACTTCTGATAGCCGGGATCCGTTTTTTACGGATTGTTCGTTTCCTTTCATTGGGCTGAACCTCTAACTGCTCGAACAGCTCAACACACCTCACGGAACTTAATAATGACTCCATACGCGCACGCTTCAGCTGTGCATGATGTTTAAAACAAAACACATGCCTATAGAAATCTGAGATCAGTTTTATTATCGCTAATATGAATATGGCCTATGCTAAACTGATGATAGCCTATATCATCTAAACAAATACATTTATATTTAATACATAGGCTACTCATATCTTTATTAATGCCTTAAAAAGTCAAAAAGAAATCACAAAGCTGCCAAGTTTATTACACCAACTAATAAATTAGTTTTATGAATTGCAAGGCTATTTGAGAATATGTAATAAGTGCTGTACACATTTTTTTTTCTTCAACTGTGACACATGTGAATGTATTTTCATGGACTGAAATATATGGAGGACAAAATATATTCCTAAATGCTTTAAAAAATATATAGTTATATTTTTAAAACTTTTTTTAAGAAAATGGCCAAAAATAAATGGATAGACAATATATTATACTTTATGAGTAATACATAAACATAAACATAAACATAAACATATATAACCATTTATTTCGTTTTTGCGCTGTTGTATATATTATATAAACTATTTATACAACATTTCTGTTATTCTTAAAATCATATTTATTATTAAATTATTATTTTTATGCTCTAAAATACTTTTACGACATATAGCTATTGGAGGCCTATATTTAAATATTTTAATAAGTATCTAATTTCCTGAATATTAAATTCTGAATCTTTTTTTTTAAATCGATAGAAAATAAGATTAACATTTTAAAAACCTTTAGAAACGGATCATTTCCTGAAGGTCCCAGCACGTGTCCATCCGAAGGTGATTGCTCGGGTTTTACTGGCGGGATGAATCGCAGTTTCCTCTGTGTTTGTGAGGGGATTAGACGGATGTTCACCCCATTCACCAGATTAACCAACAGGAAACACATGGACGGAAATTTTGCCATAGTCCTTCTGCTCATAAACCCCAGCTTTCAGCGGATGTTCGAGCTGACAGACAGGCAAACCAAACACGTTATTCACCTTCAGTCTGAAGACCTCTTAAATGCGCGTTTATTCTTGATGCGATCATCATTTGGCGTGCATATAACACGCAGTTTTCACGTGCATACGATACGCAATTGGTTGAGGTGCACAGGAAATGCAGTTTTCGCGTGCATTTATTAGGCATCTACCCCACAATCCTAATCCTACCCATTGCGTATCATATGCACTGCAAAGTTCATTCTGCATGTAAATAGAACACCAAATCAAAACAAATTCGCACTGATTCACGTGTTTCTTCCTTCTGTTCTGCAGGTAAACCTCTGCTGTGGACGCCGTTCATCCAGCGGCCCCTGCACAAGAGGAAAGGCGGACAGGTTCGCTTCTCCAACGACCAGACCATCGAGCTGGAGAAGAAGTTCGAGACGCAGAAGTATCTGTCTCCTCCCGAGAGAAAGAGACTCGCCAAGATGCTGCAGCTCAGCGAGAGACAGGCGAGTCAACAAGACAACACTCATCTCTCCCACAGCCGAAACTGCAAAACATGAGTAATTCTTGATGTCTTCTGCAGGTGAAAACGTGGTTCCAGAACCGTCGGGCGAAATGGAGGCGACTGAAACAGGTGAGAGTCTGCTCTTAATACACACGTCAGAGAGTTTATTTTATTATAATTATACGGAATCCTAGACTGTGTGTTATTATAACTATTCTAAATAATAATCAGGATTTCTGACGTTTTGTTTTAACATTTACAGCCAACACAAACACAACTAACAACCAAAACAAAAAGAAAAATGCACTGTACATATAAATAAATTTTATGAAGGTTTCCCACTTTTAAAGTGACTTTAATCTTAAGGAAAACAGCTTTATATTGTTGTTCTATTTTATTTTGTTATTTTATTACACTACAAATGATTTTTCGAAGTAAAATTTAGATTTTTTTTTAATTGAGCAGGTTTTTACAAGAAAATAGTATTTCGGTCTTTTACAAAATTTCACGTTTAATTTAATGCTTCCTCGCCGTTTCTTTGTTGCTGTTTTTTTTTTTTTTTTTTTTTTTTTTTTTTTTTTTTTGGTGAAATTTATTTGCGATTTCTGGGTGAAATCGTTTCTACACCTGGTCTATTTATTGTTTTGTGTTTTTGTTATTTAATTATCCTGATCATTCGTTTTTGATCACTGCTTTATAACAGCGCAATAAATAAATAAATAAATAAATCAGTAAAAAAATAAAACGAAATAAAATGAAGGCTATAAAAAAAACGAAATAAAGTTTAAAACTATTTTTTTAATGCAGTAAAACAATTATACTATAGAACTGTATCATGTTTTCTACTATCTTAAAAGAAACATGTATTTAAATATTTTAATAATTATCTAAAATCCTGAATATTAAATTATAAATCTAAATAATAGGCCTATTTTAGAATAGGCTATAATATTAATATAGCCTAATGTTTATAATTCATAGAAAATCTCTATAATATTTATAATCTCTTTTTTTTAAAGAAAAAAAATAGAAAATGAAATTCACGTGGTGTACGGAAAATAAAAAAAATAAAAAAATAAATAAATGCCGCGCAATAAAAAGCTCCAAACAACATTTGATATTGACATGCTTGTGTGATGTTGGTGCTGAAACAGGAGAATCCTCCGAGCAGTAAGAGAGATGTGGAGGACTCTGGCGAGCAGAGAAACTCGGACAGATCGAGTCCAGATGTGATGCGCGAGTCTGAGGAGTCCGAGGATTCAGAGCAGGAGCTGGACATCGAGGAGGATCCACAGTTCTCCATCAACCCCCAGCTATGAGTCCTCGACCTCAGCACTGTACATACTGTATCATACTGTACATTTAGTAGCACAATTAACTTAATGGATGTGTAGATTTCGATCCAAACCTGTATCTGGTGTCTCGTGGGAAACTGTGTAAATATTTTGTTTTAGTCAATAAACAATATTTTGGGTAAAATATATTTAAAATTCCTCCTTAATAAAAAAAAAATACCCAAAACACATATCTAAAAAAATTAAGGTTTTATTATTTCCACATTTAAATGTTAAATGTGAACCTTAAATGGTTTCAAAATGCATTTTTTTTCAGCTGCTTAAAAAAAACATTCAAAAAATTTCCCCTCTTTTTCAAAAAAAAACACACAAACAAATCCAAGAATTGCACACAAAATGCAAAAAGCTTCACATCTCTTGCAAAATGAAGCACTGCATTAAAAATATCACAAACACATCTCAAAAGCAAACATCTGCAAACACCTTTGTCATGATATTAATTCCTGTTAGATTTCTGTGTGTTACATAGAGAATTGTGTGTTGTGTTTTGCAAAAAGTGTTTTATGAAACTAAATCAAAGGCAGTGAATTAGTGTATGGTTTTGTAGATTTGGTGTGTGTTTCTGCTGTTTGAGTGACAGCTTTCAGAAACTGTGTGACAAGGACAGATTCTGTGTGTAAGCAGCTGAAAAAAACTGTGATATGGCAGATGGTGTTTCCTTTAATCTGATGTAATGAAGAATGAGCATAGTTTTATCAGTGTTATTAGTCCTTTATCTGTTGATTCACAATCCTCTCATCATAGCAGATGATCTGTTAGTCATTAAAATCAATTAAACTCTATCACTTCCTGAAAGAAACAACAGCACAGTTCAGATCTGGAGCTCGGTGATCTGTTCTCGATCAGCAGCGGTTTCTGCTTCCAGCAAGACAAACACACAGGCCTGAGTTTGTGCTAATGCTGTAGTTAATGATTGGACAGAGAGAGGATCCTGGGTGATGAATCACAGCGTTCTGTGCACCGGAGAGAGTTCAACAGCCTCGCAGCGGTGAGAGTTTGCTCCAAAACCAACACCATGAGCATCGATTCGGCCTGAATTGAGAAATGCTTCACAAATCGTGATCCTGAAAAAAAAACAGCATGTGAACTGAAGCTCTGACCGCAGGCCCAAACACGTCCTGAGCACGTCTTTACCTCTGAGAAATCAAGCTTTTTACTGCCATTGATGGTTCCACGAAGAAGCTTTAGAATGCACAAAATTCTTTAGAGTTTTTAAATATTCTTCATGCTTTTTTTCATTTTTAAGAATTGAGGTTCTTTGAGGAAACACAAAAACACAGCTTCTATGGCTTTGCTGCAAAACATGCTTTTGCAATCTTTATTTTAAAGAGTGCATGCAAAAACCCTCTTAAAAAGTCTCAATTTGTATTTGTTATATTTTCTTTATACCCTCTTGTGGTGTTTCTGGTCAAAAATGATCAAAATTGCTTGTTAATCTCTCATTGTGCTTATCAGCAAATCTCTTTATAGCCTTTTTCATTTTAAATGAGCACATGTTTTGTGTTCTGATATGGAACTGATTGACTAGACCTCATTGAGCTCATGTGAAAAAGCATTATTTGTGGATAATTTTCAGTCAAAAACTGGTCAATAAGCTCAGATCAAAGAGGTCTATGACCAATCAGTTCCATGTGTGATAATAAAGCATACAGAGACATTTACAAGCAATTTTAAAAAAGGACTGTCATTTTAAATAAAGTGAAAAAACTAACTATTTGTAAATAATTTTGGTGATATTCACCCAATAACCTGGTGCATGAGCTCAGATCAATGAGGCAACCAGTCAGCTCCATAAAAAAAACAAAAAAAATCTGTGCTAATTGAAAAAAACTTTTAGAATAAGACTGAATCCAAGGTTTGGTGATAATAGAGCATAACAAAATTTATAAGCAGTTTTTTAATTTTTGACCAGGACAAGGATTTTCAGAACAGCTCAAAATCTGTTCTGACTAATAAAGAACGTATGGAGGCTTTTCTTGTAGTTTTTGAAGAAATTTTAAATCTGAGACAAAAGTAACAGCTCAATAAAACAAACCTGGTATCTGAGCTAGAAAAGAGAAAATATTCAGATGTGTTCTAAGAATGTTTTGCTTACATTCTCATTCAATTATGAAAATGTTATTTCTCTATTTGTTTTCTGACACATGTTTTTTAAAAATGTTTTTTTTTCTTGATTATGTAAATTTTAAAGAAACATTCCATTTTGCAGACATTGGGAAAATGTTACATTTGAATGCTGTCTGGTGTAAAATAGTAACAAACATCTAACTTTTTCTAAAAATGTAACATTCTGAGAACATTATCACAGACCAGATCACTCTGACAGATTTCTATTAACACTAACTGACGGCGTTACATGGGTTAATACTAAAATATATGTCCCTGCAGCACAGAAGCAGTCATCAGTAGCACAGGTATATTTGTAGCAATAGACAACAATACATTGTATGAGTCACAATTATACATTTCTCTTTTATGACAAAAATCATTAGGATATTAAGATCATGTTCCATGAAGATATTTTGTAAATTTCCTACCGTAAATATATCAAAATTTTTTATTAGTAATATGCATTGCTAAGAACTTAATTTGAACAACTTTAAAGATGATTTTCTCAATATTTAGATTCTTTTGCTCCCTCAGATTCCAGATTTTCAAATAGTTGTATCTCAGACAAATATTGTCCTCCTCACAAACCATACATCAATGCAGAGATTATTTATTCAGCTTTCAGATGATGTATACATCTCAAAATGTACCCTTATGACTGGTTTTATGCTCCAGGGTCACATATCACTCACTTCAAACTCGTTCTGTTGGGCAAAAAGCGCCCTATCCTCACGAACCCCCCTGACTGAGTATTTATGATCTGGTGCTGTGCTCACGTTTACAGAAGTCATTATTTTACAGCGCAGACAGTGAAGCAGAAAGTCTGACGGCGATATAAAAGCTCCATCTCCAGCTGATTTAGGCCTAATTGAAGAGCAAACAGCACACTTGAGTGAACAATGAGGCCTGAGTGATCTGTTCCTGGGCTGCCGGAGGAATCTTCTCCTCACCTGAAGGCCACCAGCGCTGCTTGTTACGAACAGAGAGGGTCTCTTAGACGACAAATGCTCAAATATTGACCCGTCAGCCTGAGATATGTCCAGTGGCTCTGATAGTTTAATTGACAACAACTCTTGCTTCATCAGATCAATTAGCGTGGCTCTTTCAGGCCTGTTAGCTCTCATTACAGCGCTGCTGTGTGTGTGTTTAAACTCCAATCAGTCTTTTCCATGATGGCAGAGAATCTGGGCTCTTAATGGCCTGTTTGTTCCTTTTTGCTCGGGCAAACCTGCAGATTGCTTTTATGTGCGGCCGTGAACGAGCTTGTGAGACACGGCCTGATTTATTCATCCTGTGACTTAATGATACGTGATAACAAGGCTTCCATTAAAGATTCTGGATGCAGTGATTAGGCCTTTCCAAAGCAATTAGACTCTTCCTCTCAGCGCTTAAAGACAGAACAGTGAGTGAGAGTTTACTAAGGAAACATTCAGCTGTTCTGCCTTTGATCAGCTCTAATAGAAACTGTAATGAAGATCATCACTGCAGGACTGGACGATGACATTAGTCTGTAAACACAAGCATAATCATTGCAAGGTAGACAAGTCAGCCAGACTAACCGTTAATGGAACTTTTTTTCTGAAACATTTTTGTTACATATGGCAAATATATATATTTTTAATATGCAAAAAGAGCCAAAAAATATTCTAAATTTGTCTGTATTTTCTTGCCCATGAAATATATTTTGAAGTATATTTTTGTATATGATGGCTAAAATTGCGGAAAATATTTCAGTTAATTTCCTTAAGAAATTAAGACAGTTGGCTTCTTTGCAACATATATTTAACATATATTTAAAATGTATTTTGGTCAGAAAATATATATTTTTTGCCATGTGCAGTTGGATGTTCATGTGATATTTTTAAATGTTACTGTTTGTTTTAGAACATTCAACAGAACAATTCCCACAATGTTTGCAAAATGATAAAATGGAATGTTCCCTTAATGTTTGCTTAACTGTTTCTGAACATTCAGAAACAATGTTTTTAAAACTTAAAGGGAACATTATCAAAAAGTTCATAGAACGTGTTTTTATCAGCAAGTAGCCTCTGAGCAGTGTTCATTTAGCTGAGCAAACGTGTGTGTGTGTGTGTGTGAGTGTGTGTGTGTGTGAGAGAGAGAGAGAGAGAGAAAGTGTGTGTATGTGTGTACACACACAAACCACACACACACTCGCACACACACACACACACACACACACACACACCACACACCTCACACACAAACACACACACACACACACACACACACACACCACACACCGCACACACACAAAAAAAAAAAAAAAAAACAAACACACCCACACACACACACACACACACACACACACACACACACACACACACACACACACTCGCACACACACACACACACACACACACACACCACACACCAGACACACACAACACACCACACACACACACACACACACACACACACACACACACACACACAGACACAGAGGCGCTGATGGAACGCAGTGACAGCTTGACTCTTATCTCAGGTGTGTGTGTCGGCATACAGATGAAAACATGATCATGATCTCAGCAGATCGGGCCGTATTGATCAGCGGGAGTTTTATGACAGACATCATGAGTTCAGTGATCCTGACGAGCTCAGTAAACACACACCACTGTAAAAGCAACCAGATTCAGAACACGGCCGTGTGTGTCCAAGAACACCATCTGTTTGCTTTACGGACAGAATCAACAGCGCAGAAGAGACAGAAATACAAAAACACTCAACAGCTGAAACCATCAGAGAAACTATCTGTGAGCTGCCTATCTAGACTGTATTTTAAGGGCTCATAGATGAAATCATGATAGAAAGACTTTAGTAAGGCAGCACTGAATGCATTGTGATGTTTGATTGATAAAAACCACTATCACTAACCACTAACCACTATCTTTCTGTTTCTGAAAGCAAGTATTTGATATTGATTGACAGCTGTTTGGGAATTTGGGGATACATTACATGTCACAAATGTATTTTTTTGGACCAGTTTTATTACATGTTTGTTACAAAAATCCACCCTCCTGCTGGGATCAGAATAATCCAGTTTTTTTAAACAAAAGTATCCCAATCTTACTAAAACATTTTGAACGGCACAAACTGAGGATTCAATCCGGATCAAAACCAAGACTGGGTTTTGTGGTCTAATCCGAATTCAGAATCCTTTGAACAATGCATTTTCAAGATCTGATCCATTCTGATGGCCAAAATCCGATCGGATTACTTTTGAACAACTGGCCCCAGAAGATTCTGTCACTGATATCACTGCAGTCCTGTTTCTGAACACAGCCTTTACTTACTAAGAGCTTGTATCCTGTTTTCAGCATTCTGCACTGTCTACTCACACACACACACACACACTCGGCCTGGTTCCTCAGTACAGATGGGATGTGGCTGACAGCGGTGATGACAGAGCGGGAGAGAGTCTGGACTTCAAGGCCCTTGTAAGGCTGCTAGTAAGTGCTTGATTTCCCGGCCCTGGACGATTAATCTGTGTGCCTCAGGAAGTTATTCCTGCATGTATGTTTCCACAAATACTGTTATTGGGAGAGCTCAGGGCTACGAACAATGGTGGCTGATTTGTTTTGCTTCCCCTTTGGCCCACGGCAGGCTGTGAAAACACAGATGAGAATGTGAGGAAACGCTCTTAAATTAGGTCCGAGGAGCTCCGGCCGCCG
>NC_056608.1:24967423-24969923 GCF_018340385.1 Cyprinus carpio
AACACAGTAATAGTTCTTTGTTTATTTTGAAATGACAGAAGTATAGATCTGCTTGAGCTGTGAGTTTATTGCACATTTACGTTTGTTTTTGCATGCAAACAATACTAACTTAAACTGAAGTTAATAATTCAAGTATAGCTGCAATCCTGGTCTGTTCTCTGCTGTTCTGCTCAGAATCACGCGCTGATGAACGTCTGATTTCACTTGGATTCTTCTGACTGCTGAAGCTGTTTTCTTAACAGAGACTCGACGTCTGAGAGACGCTGAAGGATCTGAGCATCTGTCTGCCACTGTCTGCTGACCTCATGTTATTTCTGTTCTGTTTCTTACGCAACGAAGGAGATGACAGCCCAGTGATGGAGGTCAAAGGTCAAACGAGGTGGAAACAGAAGTCTCGGTGCTGTACTTGCAACATTGCCTCATTGTTTCCAGCAAAACTTGGATGAGAGACAAATGTACATATAAGTACTAAAATACACAATACTGTATTGTGATTATCATGATGGAATTTATGAATTTGCATGCACTTTAAAAATTTTAAAAAATCTTAGTATGTTTGTCTTGTTTTCCAGAACAAAAATCTAAACATTATGATGCAAAATTACTTAAGATATTATTTTCTTTCAAACAAACAAAACAAATGAATAATAAAAAATAAAAAAAACTGGGTTTTCTTTTCCAGAAAACAAGACTTAACATCTTTTTAGATTTTTATACTGCAATCCAAGACTAAATTAGTAACAGTGTTACTTCCAACATTGTACCACGGTATTACATCACTGTACTATGGTAAAGGATTCTCCTCTGAGAAGCAGGTAGTTCAGTGTTTGTGCAGAAGACACCCGCAGATGTGTGAGATGACCTTCACACACATCCTGCGTGGGTTTAGTCAGGAGACATGTGTTGCACACTGCCAGCAGGGCATTGTTACTTTTAAAAGTAATATGTTACAATATAACATTACTCCCCAAAAAAGTAACTAATTGTGTTACTAAGTTACATTTTAGGGAAAGTAATGTACTGTTACTTTTGCAGTACTTTTTGCCACCTGGGCAGGGCTTGCTTATTTTTATTTATTTATTTTTTTAATAACAAAGCACCCAAAAGTTCTATTTTTGGCAATTGTAAAGGCCCTTTCACACTATAAGTGAAATTAATAAGCCTTATGTTGAAGGAAGCGATGGGAAAACAATGTATCTGGTGTTAATTATTTGAAAAAGTAGCTCAGATATTTTATTGTAATGCATTACTTTACTAGTCACTTGAAAAGGTAATCTGATTACATAACTCGCGTTGCTTGTAACGCATGAATGCACTCTGATTTTGTTTTGTTTGTCTGCATTAATGTAACGCATCAGGAATGTGGAGTGTGTTTTATTGTTTCCAGCGAGTCTCTGTCCACAGCAGAACCGCTCTATTGTTGCGGCCGAAGAAAAAGCCTTTCATTTGAAGAACCTTGACTCACACCGCCGTCCATGAGAGATGTTATCATAGGCAGCGCTCTACAGGAAACTCTGTTTATCACTTCCTTTCAGTCGTAGTTTGTTTAGGGCTTCGTTGTGTGATCAGATTGCAGTGAGAGAGCGACGCATCGGAGGAGAACACCCACAGGAGCTGCTATCAGCCGCCGCATATGTCTGTCTGTATGAAAACACGCTCTATCACAGGACGACAGATCGCTCTGTTGTCTCGTTCAAGTAGAGCTTTTTGTAGAGTGTGAGGGATTTGGAAAGAGGGGAGCGTTTCACTTCTGCTTTCTAAATGAGCCGAGAGCATTCAGCCAAGACACGGTCATTTAGAAACGGAGGAGAGGCACATCGCTGCACACTCAAACAGAGAGCGTTCAGAGAAGTGATCCGTCTGTCTGTGAGCGTGTGTGTGTGTGTGTGTGTGTGTGAGAGAGACTGCATAAAGTGCATTGTTAGTGCAGATATATGAGCACTTAATGACACAACACAGAAAAGCAGAACAGACAATTGGACGTGTTTTAATCATCTGTTAATGCCATTTTTGCACTGATGCAACATGTGGGCAATTAAAAGAAATAAACCCGGTGTCTTCCATTCAAGAGCAGCTTCATTCGTGTCAATGGTAGCTGCTCGGCTGGAGCAGGAGCCGCTGGAAAGAGGCACGGAGTCATGGAACTTTTTGAGCCAATCACTTGAGGCGTAAATATCATGTGACAGCTTGCTCTACACTGTTTTCAAAGTTGTAAATAAAACTGATTTATTAGAGATTATTGGAGTCAATTTTTTTTTTACTTCAGAATTTTAAGTTCAATTCAATGTTACTTGCAGTCTCTTTGTAATTATTTGTGAAATTTCTGAGATGGTCCTCACTGCAGAACACAAGATCCAGGGGGCGTGGTTAGATCCAGACCCAGCCCCTCCCACCTTACATATACATAAACCTACCAATCCCCACCCTCTGGATGTGGATCCAACCACGCCCCCTGGATCTTGTGTTCTGCATTGAGGGGCTACTGAAATTTCTGAGTGAA
>NC_056608.1:24972423-24977423 GCF_018340385.1 Cyprinus carpio
CTAACACGATAAGCTATTCTTTCACATGTATGCAGAGTTTCAAAGGTGAACTATTGATCGTGATGAGTAAACCAAGCCAACTTCATCACACCCACTAATCTAATCAGAGGATTGACAGAGAACACAGTTAACTCCAAAATAAACGCAGAGCAAACACAGCTTTCATACTTCAGCCGCTGATAGAGACACACAAGCGCCGGGTGACTCTTTTGTCTTTACATGAGCTTCGAATGAATCAATTCGAGCATATTACTACGTAAATTGATATTTCTACATCATCTGAAAGCTGAATAAATGATCTCTCCATTGATGTGTGGTTTGTTAGGAGGACAATATTTGTCTGAGATACAACTATTTGAAAATCCGGAATCTGAGGGAGCAAAAAAATCAAAATATTGAGAAAATCATCTTTAAAGTTGTTCAAATGAAGTTCTTAGCAATGCATATTACTAATCAAAAATTAAGTTTAGATATATTTAAGGTAGGAAATTTACAAAATATCTTCATGGAACATGATCTTTACTTAATATCCTAATCATTTTTGGCATAAAAGAGAAATGTATAATTGTGACCCATACAATGTATTGTTGTCTATTGCTACAAATATACCTGTGCTACTGATGACTGCTTCTGTGCTGCAGGGACACAAATCAATAGTCACAGTGCAACTGGTCAGTTGGTCACGCGGAGACGGTGAGGGAGTTTAATGTTCAGACACAGGAAGCAGTAAAAGTTGGACAGGAAGTGGAGAGAATGACACATAGTGACTATAGGTCTATATTAAATGTATGTGTGTGTGTGTGAGTGTGTGTGTGAGATCATTGACCTCAGAGCTGAGAGTCAGCAGAAACACACAATACAGCTCGGCCTGCTGCTGTTCCTGCTCCTCACACACATATCCGTTACAGATGTGAGGCATCGTGACCCGCCGCCGTGAGGAAACTCTATTGTTCACACAAAAGTCTGATGAACAGAATCAGATGAGCGGGAAATCACAGCAGCAGAAGCCCAGAACAATGTCCCTGCTCTTACTGAGACGTTCCTGACCGACGCTCTATTGTTCTGACAGCTCGATTGTTTCTTTGGCCAAAACTTATTATCTTATTAAATCATGAATCTTAAAAAAACTCATAAACATACAGATAGATATACCCATATCTACTAAAATCCAAGAAAATACAAAAACAAATAGAAATCTAATAAAATAGAATTTAATTAGCTCTGAGTCATGGCTTTGGCGACACCAAGTGGTGACTTCAAGAGATTGTCACCCAAATTAAATATATCAGTTAATTAAAATAATTTATTAAATTATAGACTTTTCCATTTAAATGTTCAGATAGTGTCAAAACTATTTTAAAAGAGAAAATATAATATAAAATATTAATATATAATATAAAAAGCAGTTTTACAACCTCATGCCATAAGACATTCTCTTTAGGTTCCTCTAATAACTTTTTATTTCTTTAGTTTTTTAGAATATATAAATAACCCAGAAATCAATGCCCAAAGATCCCTGATATACAGTGGCTAAATCTGTTAAAATAACCTAAAACCACTGAAGTGTATTTTTCTTTTTCTTTTCACAATCAAACTAAACATATAAAACATTTATTTATATCACAAAACACACACCCATGAAGAACAGACACTTCAGGATTTACGCAACTTATCTTTTATAAAGCATCTCACATATACACAATCAAAACACAGGAAAAGACCTGAGGACACCTGACATGAAACTGTGCAAATTGTTCTGATTTCAGCAAAACAGATGCAATACAAAATAGTTTTCTGATAATAATAAATTCGGATAGAAACACAGGCTGGGACACATCGTTACAAACAGGCATAAATACACACACTCTCTCAATATGTGTTTCCTTAGTAATAGCAATCAATAATATCAATTAGCAATTCTGATTAATTCACTGTACAGCTAAACAGATAAATGCATATTTTCTTTATAGAGATTTGCAATATTTTCGAGCGTCTGTCGGTGCATAATATTCCCAGATCCTGAGATTCGAACGCAGCATGAGAAAATCCAGGAACGTGAATGAGACAATCCTGCAGATCTTCAGCGTGATGTAAACCGAGAAAAACTCACCAACGATATGCATATTAAGCAATATAATGACATCGATTTATTTACTATATGACATTTGTTGTGTATGGTAACGTGAAACCAGTGGGTAAGGTTCAGCTAGTTAATTAGATGTCAGAACAACACGATTTTGCTGCTAAAAAGCTTTTTTTCTCAGTTTACAGTCATTTTAAAGTCGCTGTGTGTTCTCGAATCAATTGCAAGCGGCATATACAATCACAAATAATTAATTTTACTATAGTAGATCTTTAACCAGGACATGTTTTACTCTTAAATGAATAATAGTATCTCTTTTGAATAACGGTGCATGCTACTCATTAAGAATTGTAACCCTGGAACACAAAAGCAGTCAGAAGTAGCACAGCTATATTTGTAGCAATAGACAACAATACATTGTATCTAGGGCTGGGCGATGTATCGCATGCAATTGTCACGCGCATTTCGTCAGTAAAGCCGGTTCCCTGATTACCGCTAAATCGCCATCACCTGCTTTCAAATGGAGCGGCATTTAATAGACAGAGCCGTAGATCACTGAAAAGCTACGCAACATCGCGTTCATTATCGCAGATGAATCGCCTTCGATAATGAACGCGATATTGCTCTGTATATTAAATGCCGCTCCATTTGAAAGCAGGTGATGGCGATTTAGCGGTAATCAGGGAACCGGCTTTACTGACGAAATGCGCGTGACAATTGCATGCGATACATCGCCCAGCCCTAATGTATCCATTTCTCTTTTATGCCAAAAATCATTAGGATATTAAGATCATGTTCCATGAAGATATTTTGTAAATGTCCTACCGTAAATATATCAAAACTTAATTTTTGATTACTAATATGCATTGCTAAGAACTTCATTTGAACAACTTTAAAGATGATTTTCTCAATATTTCGATTTTTTTGCACCCTCAGATTACAGATTTTCAAATATTGTCCTATCCTAACAAACCATACATCAATGGAAGGATTATTTATTCTCAATTTCAAAAAAGGACCATTAAAGACTGGTTTAGTGCTCCAGGGTCACAAATACTTCTTTTGGCAGATTATTAAACAGGAAAGGAGGCAGCTGGTTTTACATCTGGTTCTTTAAAATATGTTATCTACTGGTTTCCGTCTTAAAAATAAATCAAGCTGCAGTGCTTGAGTGTGACTGTGATGTTTTGTGAGAATCTTTGACAAACACAACATGAGTAGAAGACATCAGGTGCACCATCTGCTGGTTGTGACGGGAGTGACTGCTGCAGTGTCCTGTTCTCTCTGGTTTTCTAGCTTCTAGCTGAAGCTGCAGCAGACGGATGGCTCTTTCTCCGGCGGCATCACGTCGTGAAGGTGAAATCTGTGCTCGACGGGCAGCTGGACCGAGCGTCTCACCAGCTCCCTGTGTTCAGGTTTATTTAGATTATTCAACATAAACCTGATATCAGCAGTTTCTTGTTTTTCACTGGCATTTCTCTTAGATGTTGAGGACCAGTGTCTTTGAGCTTATATTCAGTATGAGTAAAATACTTAAGTACTGTTAAAATAACCCTTTTACTCAAGTTGTTTTGTAACTGAATTGCGTAAAGGAGTCTTTTTTGATGTAAGGTATCTGTACTTTCACAACAAGTATAGTTTTCAGGTACTCTTTACACCTCTGAGACTTTTAGGAGAAATTTAAGAGAATTTTTCTTAAAATATTAAGTCCAGTAAACTCACTTTCCCACCGTCATGAAGGCCTCGTCCACGTTGAGTCCGGTTTTGGCACTGGTCTCCAGGAAAATGACTCCGTATTCCTGTTTGAAGGAGTTATTGTGAATAAAGCTCTTACTACTTGGGCTCCCAAACCAAAATTTGACCAATAAATGTATTTTTTTTCAGTTAATTATGAATGAAGTATTACTTGTCTTGTAATTTGTGAACTGTTTCTGGAAGAATAATTAAAGCTGCACTTACACATACACATACAGTAATAATTAAATATATACACACAATCGGTCTAAAGATTGAAATATTTATGATTTTGTGATGTTTTTGAAATACGTCTGTTCTGTTCAAAGCTGCATTTATTTGATCAAGAAACACAGTAAAAATAGTGAAATATTATTCTAATGTAAAACAGCTGTTTTCTGTGTGAATATCTGTTAAACTGTAATTTATTTCTGTGATGTGCAGCTGTATTTTCAGCATCATTACTCCAGTCTTCAGTGTCACATGATCTTCAGAAATCATAATAATATGATGATTTGCTGCTCAAGAAACATTTCTGATTATTATCAATGTTGAACACAGTTGTGCTGCACAATATTTTTGTGGAAACTGATGCATTTTATTTTTCAGGATTTCAGGATATTTTTCAAAAGAACAGCATTTACTAAAAATAGAAATCTTTTGTAACTTTATTAATGTTTTTAAGGGCACTTTTGATCAATTAATGCACCCTTTCTAAATACATTTCTTTAAAAAAAAAAAAATTAATGGTAATCTCTGACAGTTTCCACACAAATACTGTGCAGCACAACTGTGTTCAACATTGATAATAATCAGAAATGTTTCTCGAGCAGCGAATCATCATATTAGAATGATTTCTGAAGGATTAATAGAGAGATCGAAGGCTTTCTATGACTTCTGAGATCATACTTCTTTCCACGCCAGGAAACACATTTTTAATATTCCCTATTTTTTCCATGTTTCCATGACCGTGGGAACAAAAGCGTTCATGATCAGATCTGAAACACAGACTCACTCTGGCCAGTTTCTCTCCCTCCTCTCGTCTGATCACTCGAGCGCTGGCCATGTCTGACTGTAGAGAACACACGTACACTTACACTAACACTGCACGCTTGAGTTATGACTTATATAACACAAGATCCAAGCTCAAAGTCGTCTTACCTTGTTGCCAAGCAACATGATG
>NC_056608.1:24979923-25022423 GCF_018340385.1 Cyprinus carpio
ACCATCACATCATAACAGACTATAATAGCTACCATCAGATATCATAACACAATGTCTTCACCATCATCACAAACCATAACATATGATCATCACATAACACAAAATAATGCATCATAACAAACTATAAATCACCATCATCACATCATAACACACCGTAATAACATCATCACATCATAACCCATATAATCACCATAATCACATACTATAACATACTGTACTACAATCATCACAAAACAATATAATCATATCATAACACTGTAATCACCATCATCACATACAATGACATGCTATAATCACCATGACATACAATATAATCACATCACATCATAACACACTATAATCACCACCATTATACATCATAACATACTATAATCACAATCATCACTATAATAACATAATCACATCATAAATCACTGTAATCACCATCATGTTTCATAACACACATAATCACCACAATCACACACTATAATTAATATCATCACATGTTATAATAACACACTGTAATAATCACCGTTATCAGATATCATCACATCATAACACTGTAATCACCATCTGATCAGACAACATGAGGCTCTGACTCTGTCAGGACTGTGTGACAGAATTATTTATCTACAATGTGTTGCGTTATGTCTACTTTTAAATTAATAATGAATGAACAGACACCAAGACAAATAGCCTACGTCTCAGCATCCAAGAAAATATCACTAAAACAAAGCACATGAAAGAATATCACATCCACCCATATGCTCATCTCGCCGAACAGATGACAGACAAATCATCATTCAGCGGTAGGTTTATCGGTGGATCAATAATAATTACCTTGTGTGTAAAATCCTGATTATAAGCGACGGCCGCAGCGCTGATCTGATCCATCACTGAGCGCCGATGACGCAGCAACTGAGAGCTCTGCGTCATGTCCACGCCCCCTTCACGAGAGAAAACACCGGGAGCATGTTTACGAAATAAATTCATCTGGCAGCATTATTAAAAATAATTCGACCCTATGTTAAAATACTCTTGCTCTTTTGGCATTGAATAAAAACATTGTGGGAAAAGAAAAGAAAAAAAGATACAAATAGATGCATGAGTTTTATTATTATTAAATGAGTATTTATTATTATTATTATTATTATTATTATTATTATTATTATTATTATTATTTTTATTACAGTGACAAAACAAACAGAATCACGAAATTATATATATATATATATAATGTTGAGAAGAGTTTTAATGGTGACCACTATATGGCAGAACAGAGTAAAAGACAAAAATAATGTGTTACTGAACACCTGCTTTTCTACTGACTCTAGAAAATAAACATTCAAGTAAAAATTCATCCAGTTTCTAACCTTTTTTTTGCAACACTGGCTTTATTGATTTTTAGAAACTTTAACATGAAATAAGAAAAATAATAATATGAGAGAAAAAAGTAAATAAAAAAAAATGACATTTAAATATATGTAGATTTGAATAAATTACACATACATAGATGTGAGTATATTGGCACATTGATATAAGGTGATGTGTGTTAAGACACACAGAAAATCCTTTACAGAAAATTCCATACTTTGAAAAACTCCCTTAACAAATGTGAGATTTTGTAACGTTTACTAACTCTGTCCTTCCAAATCAGTAAGAAATAAACTTTTCTCTTTCCATAAAATACAGATGAGAAGGCTTGGACTGTCCAACTAAAAACAGAACTATAAAAGTATCATGAAAATATGATCCGTCTGCTATATTCCAAGTCATCTAAAGTCACATGAACTTTATGTGATGATCATGAACATTGAGCATGTTGTAAGTACTGTATGTAAGTAAAATGCTTTACATTTGCTTTTATGTTTGACCGACCCGTCTGGCAGTGCGTTCATACTATACTACAGCTAGATTTGATGATTTCTCTGCTTGTTCTAGGACAGAAGCTGCAGTGTTTCAGAGGCCAGTAGGACACAATGTTCCACATCAGTTATGATGAGTGACAGTTTGCCTTCTGATGGGTTTCTCTGAACACAGCAGGACCTTCATGACCTGGAACAGAACCAGTGCTGTACGGGAGAGAGAGAGAGAGAGAGAGAGAGAGAGAGAGATGATGTCCTTCAGAAGCAGGTTAGGATCTGTCTCTGTAATCTTCTGACTGAAGCTCATCAGGAATACAGAGTATTGTCTATTGTGAGTAAAAGAGCATCATTCATACACAGAGTGGATTACAAATTGTAATCTGTTATTGATTCTAAACTACATGACAAAAATTGTAGTTAGTAATACAGTCCATTACATTACACATTTAAGGTAATGTAATCAGAGTACTTTTAGATTACTTTTGAACTATCTTGTTTTTCACATTGGATTATCTTGTACCACATTTACATAAAAATACATAGAGTCAGAAAATAATAAATTCCACAACATGAGGTGCATTAAACATTGGATCAAGGTTTCCCAAAAGGAGTTTGTGAAGGAGCTGCTGGGTTTTGAGTTTAATGGAAAGCTAATAACTGATTAATAATCATTAATCAAAATAAAACGAAAATGATTTGTGACTGTAACAAACATCAGAGAACGGTAAACATGTGAATGTGATACTCATTACTAATATTAAATAAGTATTCAAATGTTTATTTTAAAATCTCAGGGGTACTTCAAATAAAAATATATTTGGTGAAAGAGAATCAGAATGTAAAAAAATGTTGGTGAATTTGTGCATTTCAATGTTTTTGAAAGAAAAAAAGTCTCGGTAAAATAACCAAGTGAGCAATAATACAAATAAATGTTCATCAGTAGTTGATGCAATGTTGAAACACTTCTTAAACCTGAAGTGATTTCTGTAAATGCTGTGTAGCACCTGACTAGTGACTGATCTCTGTGTGAATGTCCACAAAACTGGAGCCTTTCTGAGTGTGTGCAAGCTGTTGGCTATTTTAGAAAAGAACATTTAAAAGATGAAAAAGAGGAATTAGGCAGAATCAGTAAATTATGAATGAACTATTGTTATTGTGTTAATATTATGTAATCATGTAATCCATAAAATGTATCTGTATTCTGATTATAAGTACTTTAAAATGTAATTTAATTTAATCTGATTATGAAATCCAGACGACGTGTGATCAGTTACTCCCCAGCTCTGTTTATATACACAACACTTCATGCATGACCCTAAAGTCACTTCATCATCTCCCCAGACTGGGCCTCAAGCAATCAAGACTAGAACGGTGTTTTTTTACCATCTGACATTGTTCTCATAGTTTCCGAGCAGTTCATGCAGACGTCTGTGGTCAAATCTGGAGGCAATTCTGAGCCTGGACTCGCTGCAATCAGCTGAAGCCTGATGTAGATGGAATGTGAAGACGCACAGATATTAGATTTGCATTGCTGTTTAAAAGCCCACGGGGTACTAACATGACAGAAAACACTCATTCATGTTAATATTTCTGGATTGCACACTGGATCATGTCCAAATAAACGAAAGAAACCTTCCTGAGCTCCTGTTTTGAATGTGATGGTTGTTTCTCACTGAAATGCAAATCATCCCAGGTGAGTCTAATAATAACAAACACTGACACGTGGAGAAAGATCCAGTCATTTGCTGAAGATATCCAGCACTGTTTTCTCTTTTGTTCCCCGTCTAGACAAACATCAAATGAGCTTTATTAGACTGAAACCGAGACTGACCTTAAATGAAGAAAGTGAATTAATGAGACACATGGGACAAACCCTGTGTGAGATATTGAGCTCAGACACGGACGACTGCCTCCTGATCACCGCTCTGTCACACACGCACACATCTGGACCGTTTTTATGTCAGATATTAACATTCAAAGACTGGATTTCAAACAGGAGACAGCTTCTTCATATGCAAATGTACTTTACACTAAACAAATGTGAATATTAATGATTTAAACTATATTTATCCCTTAAAACCATCCAAATATATTTGGTTACAATATTTTTATTATTATTATTATTTTGGCTGTTATTAATGTTTATTAGCTCTATGCATCTGCACTCCTCTTTTTTCAGTTGACTAAATAAATAAACTTTCAGTTTACACTCTAAAACTTGTTTCAAAGCAAATCCTACACCAGTTATTTCCAGTGTAAACATGCCAAACTTCCTGTTTCAACAGAAAACACGTAAAGACAGGAAAGAAAAATGTGCTCATCAAACCATTTCACACAAACTGACTGTAATATAGATATTTTTTAAGTTTTATTGACATTCTACAAGCAAATATTATTTCAGTATTTCTACAAATACAGTAATTTTTCAGTGTAGGTGTATTTGGATGCATGAGTTAACCCTTTTTTCATTTTTTATAACCAGCACACAAAAATGTATGTTTTAAGAATGTTTTTCTAACATTCCCATTAAATTCCAAGTTATGAAAATGTTATTTCTGAATGTTCTCTGAACAATCAGTGTTTATGTTTTTTGTTTGTTACAGGAATGTTGAGGGAACGTTCCATTTGATCATTTTGCAAACATTATGGGAATGTTACATTTGTATGTTCTGAAACAAGTAGTAACATTACTCATAAACATTCTAATAATTCTAATAACATGGAACGAACATTCTAATCATGTTACCTAAAACTAATCATGTTTTTCATAACTTTCAAAGAACCTTGCCATATTTCTAAGAACTTTCTCAGGACTCTACAAGTATTACAGATATACACATATATATATATATATATATAGCCTATGTCATAAAATAACAATACAGCTCACATATGTTCACAGTCTGCTGACAGCTGAAGTCCGTTGGAACAGTGGGAAGAACAATGAACAATAGCTCTGGTTGCCCACGTCGGGACATTCCAGAACATTCTTTTGTCTAATCTCTCTCAGTCTGTTAACCCGCACTGTTTACCAGCCACAACACCAACACTCAAGACACAGTGATGGTGAAGAAGCGGTCTCGCTTCTGTGTCTGCTCTGGGGCATGCTGTTGCACGAGGGAAAAGCGGATGGTTTGTAAATGTGCGAGACCTTCCTGGCCCAGTTTCTCACAGAGAAGATCCTGGAGGCTTCTAGAAGACTGCATGCTGCTGTGAAGAGGCCAGGCACGTCTGGAATCCGCTGGCTTGCTGCTCATCAGATTCTCGTGAGCTCAAAGCTCTTGTTAGACCAGTTTTTCGAGTGTAGCAGTTAAAGAGCTCAGGTCATGAATAACACAGACACTCATTTCCTGTGCGTGAAGGGATGGGCTGATATCAGATCAGAGAGAACAGTAGAAGAGAGGCTGAGAGAATGTGTACGGTTTGACTGATGCATGGGCTGGACATGTATTTTATATGATTCAGCAGTAATTAGATGAATCCATGGCAGTTTCGATCAGGAAGCCACAGAACTTCCTGTAGCTATACATCCCCCAGAATCAGAGCATCTGTGAAAAGGCTCAAATGTAAATCTTTTTTCCAGGTAGCTTGTGAAACCTGGAAAAAAGATTTACATTTAGGTAAAAAAGGCCTGGGAAAGTCCTGAATTTCTATATGTAAACGTCTGAATTATAGAGATTAGGTTGGATGCTTTAAATGGATCAAAAGTGATGATAAAGACATTTATGATGTTACAAAAGATTTCTATTTCAGATAAATGCTGTTCTTCTGAGCTTTCTATTCATCAAAGAAACTTGAAAAAATTATACTCCTCTGTTTTCAACATGATAATAATATTACATTTTTTTTGAGCAGCAAATCAGAATATTAGAATGATTCACATGAAGGATCATGTGACTGGAGTAATAATGCTTTGAAATCACAGCAATAAATTACATTTAAAAATATATTCAAATAGAAAGCAGTTATTTATAACAGTAAAATTATTTCACAATATTACTGCTTTTGCTGTATTTCAGATAAAATAAATGCAGACTTGGTGAGCAGAAGAGAATTCTTTAAAAAACATTAAGTTTAGAAACTATAGTAGTGTATTTGTATTTTGTAGCTGCACTCATAAAAATATTTAGAAATAACAAACAATCAGGAAATCAGACTCTATGTAGTAAAGTGTAACAACAGTCTGTGCTAAATGACTAAAACTTCACAATTCACACACTGAACAGAAGAAATTGCGATTCTTATGAATATTAATTACGTCGGGCTGACGTGTCCATAAATGTCCTGAAGCGTCCTCATTAATATTCATTACGTCAACCCCGTCAACAGAGTCGGCTGCGTTCATTCGCGACCTGAGTAGCGCCCGCCCACCAGCGTCAGGCTTTTAGCCAATCGGTGAAGCCCGTTTAACGCGCACCACACGACGTATTTAATATTCATGAGTCTCGGACAGCAGCGGGTTAGTGACTGATGTGGGAGGGGCATAAGAGGGCAACTTCAGTCTCAGCTGAAGGAGCGCAGAAAGTGGACAGTAATAAACTCCACAGTATGGTGAGTACACTAACCTCACACACAGATGAAATACAGCATGATGTACTTCATTAGCATGTTTAATAGTTATGAACTGTGACAGGTCTCTCAGTTTGTTTTGAAAGCGCGAGCGCTGGGTTTGACTTCAAACTTCATCGGTTTACGACTAAATGTCTTTAAAACATCCTTCATTCAGGTATTCGTCATCATTTGTATCGTTTATCAGTGATTATCGTGACGTCATTATGATGTCACCGACTGTTTACAATAAACAGCACAACTCTTCATTAGTTTAGTATTTAACTAACTGTTAGATTTAACCCCTTCCTGATCAACCAGCAGAACATTAACTAACATTATTGATTGGTTTCATCTATTTTTATATATGGGATCCCCACAGACCCGTGTCTATAATTACTGTAAATTAGTCTAATAATCTCTTTGATTAATGTTTAGGTTTAGTCTGGTGTTTAATAGCTGCATAATAGCAATGAGTTCAAGTCTTGGTTCATTCACTGATAAAGATGACATTTATATATATATATATGGCATAAGAAATAAAATTGCAATTCTGAAAAGAAAAGTAAAAAAAAATGTAAACTTTTTTTACTTTGTTACAGAAACAAAAAACAACTGTGAGGCGTAAACTCAGAATTCCGAGAGAAAATGTCACAATTATCTTCTTTTTTTTTTGTTACTATTTTTAATTTATTAGTAGGAGAAGCTAGAGTGTGTGAAACAGTCCTGAAGTACAGGAAGATGTTCAGTATCGCTCAGTGTTCAAATAAAGGTGTGAGTGTTAGTTTATACAGGTTCAGAGCACATGCGTGTGATTGTGTGAGGAACACTACATAGTGTTTGTGTATAGTGTACACTACCTGCTGTTTATAAATACAACCAGTAAATGAACCAGCAGGGATTACTCCATTATAACAGAGTTTTTAATGCAGAGTTTAAACAGTCAGACAGTTACTGTATCTGGATCCTTCCGGTGACCCAGTGACCTCCAGTCAGCTGTGTTTCACTGGGACCAACCACCGAATGAGGTCTGAGCCTTAATGAAGTCTGTCTGATTAGACAAAGTCGTTTCATACTCATTGACACATTGGGCAGGTAGCGGATAAAGGTCTACTGGCTGTTTATTATAGCGCTGATATCAGACCTTGAATGCAGAAAACCGCTCTAATCCGAGAGATCTGGGTTTCTGAAGTGATCTCACTCAAGACCTTCTGTTTCAACCGAGGAGCTTCTTAACACGGCAGCAGAATACACTCTCAGTCCTGATACACACAGTCACTTTCTGCATTTTTGGGTTTAAGACCGTGTTATTGCATGCTGTTTGACTGGAACTGCACTGGACAACTCGTTGTCTGTATGAGGGAACGGGAGGTTTGTGAGTTATTTATATATATATATATATATATTTACATTTATACATTTAGCAAACTATCATACCCAAATATACAAACAAACTAACAAACAATGAAAATCAAAGCAATCAAAAACAACAAAAGAGCAATGATATATAAGTGCTATAACAAGTCTCAGATATATATATATATAAACTAAAATGTTGTGTTTAAAGTGAATAAAACAAACAAATAAATAAACTATGAATAAATCAATAAATAAGTTTTAAACAAAGAAAATCAATCAATCAGTAAATAAATGTAAACTAAAAACCATCAAAATAAAACGCTTACTAAAAAAGGATGAAATATGTTATTTAATATGAAATATGTTATTAAATTATTTAAATATTAACTTGAATCTCAAGGAGAAAATATTTTAACTCAAATGACAAAAAAGATATGAAATGTATGTAGATTTTTTATTTTTATTTTTTCAAAACAAATCATTTTAAGTGTTTAAGGGAAGTCTATAAAAGAAAATAAATTTTAGAAAATAAATAAATTAACTGCCATCTAAAAATCGTGAACGTGACTATGTTGTTAAATTATTGAAATATTAAATTATGATCTCAAGGAGAGTTCAAGTAAATATTTTAGCTCAAAGGGGTTCGGATGACAAAGAAAGTTTGGGAATCCTTGCTGTTTAGTAAATAATTTTTTTTTTAGAATAATGGAGATTTACTTTCAATTATTTATTTTATTTTTTGACCAAGTATTACATTTCACTGTGGGCTTCTGTTTTCACGATGGTGGAGTCGTTCGGTGTGTGAAGCTAAAACATACACACACACACACACACACACACACACACACACACACACGCACTCACACACACACTCACACACAAGCACTCACACACAAGCACACACACACACACACACACACACACACACACACACACACACACACACACACACACACGTTCGTGCTCAGATTGATGAAGTTTGATGACATCATTTCCTGTGCAGCCACTTGTTGTTGTCGTTGCTCCTCTGGGAGCGTCTCAAGGTTTCTGAGTGTGAGAGAGAGAGAAAAAAAGAAAAACAAATGTATTTTTCATGAGAAAATGACAGTAAAAAAACAAAAAAACAATTAGATATTAAAATTTTAGATACTGTCATAGGTTTCATATTTTAAATATATAAAATTTTAACTTTTTAAAATTTTGTTTTAGTTAACAAAAACCCTTCTCTACAATATACTTTAGAGTGAACTATTTTATTGCATATTACAGTAATTATTAAATTAGGGGAAAATGTGTTTAAATCTAAGAATAATATAAACAGTGCAAAAGATCTTAATGTCTTTGGTGCTTTTATCGAGTTTGTTTAGTAATCTATTAATATAATTGAATCAGGTGTGGCTTCCTGTAGTTCTCTGAAAAAGCTATTAATACGCGCTGTATTTATAGAGCCGTCATCGCAGCGGACGAAGCCTTCTGTGTGGGTCTCTGTTGTGATTGATCCTCATCAGATTTCAGCTTCGACAGAAGTAAAGTCCAGCGGTTTATACAAACACTGAGACAGAGATACAGTAATTCAGCCGAACATGAAGATCGTGTGATTGTTTATGCTGTTGTTTAGTTAGTGGAACATTAAAGAGATGTTCAGCAAACATGATCTTCACAGACAGGGAGAGCACACAGTGACCAAAGACTCACTCAACCTTTAAAAAGGAGGAAAAAGCAGGATAAAAGTGCTCAAAGCCTCATAAAAGTGTCCCAGCGTGCCTCATGCACAACTCTTACAATGCTTTGTGTGAGGAACAGACTCACTGAAAACTGTATTATTATTCTTTCACATATACAAACACACTAGCACCTCATTGTGACAGGTCTGACATCAAATTATGTTTTTTGTCGAATGAGTCGATACAGGTAACCAAACAAGTCATGTGTATATAGAAAGAGGGAAAATGACAGAAAACAAGTTTTTACTTTTAGATATTGTTTCCAGATACATTTTAATGTCATTTTTAAATTGTTCAATCATAGCCATTTTTCCTATGATCATAACAAACAAATATAATAGTTAAATAAAAAATAAATAAATACTATATTTTTAGAAACACTTTAACATCCCATCAGCTTCTACAAAAATGTAATCTTAGCATCCTAATATTTCTTTAAAGGATTTTTTTTTTTAAATAAATGACTAATGATTTCAGAGGCATTTTTAACATCAAATGACTCGTGCACAGTCTTATGGATTATTGTTATGATACTGTGATGGTACTTTTTATGGTGCTTACACTGCATTTAAGCGAAATATGTATTTTAAATTTTTTTATTCAGTTCATCTCTTTTCTTCCTTCATTCAATTGAAATGCATGACTTACATTTATGCATTTGCCAGATGCTTTTATCCAAAATGACATGCATTGCTTTAAAACTACACATTGGATCAGTTCATGCATTTCTGGGAATTGAACCCATCACCTTGTTGTTGCAACCATGTTCAATGGTTTGGGCATCAGAAACACCTACAGTATATACACCAAATGCATTTCATTATTGTCATTCATTAACTACACTGAAAAACAGATTGGTGTAGAGTTTACTCTGAATCTATTTTTACTCAAAAATTGCTAGTAAATTTTATAAATAATTATGAGGAAATGTTAAGTAGATGCTTTTCTCTTAAGCTATGTTTTTTTTTCCCCAGTTCATGGAGTTATTGTCATTTGGTAGATGCTTTTATAAAACCAACTTGCATTGCATTTAAAGTCTACATTTGATCAATTCCTGCATTCCTGGGAATTGAACCCATCACCTTGGCGTTGCAAATACCTTGGTCAGTTGTAGAAATTGCAAGTAAATTCCACAAATGTTTACAAAGGAACTGCAAGTAACACATCGAATTAAAAATAAAATAGAATTAGAAAGATTGAAATAGTATTTTATTGTAAAACATACTCCAGTAGGCTGCATAGAAAACATACTCAAATTGTTTGTTTTTTTTACACTATAGGTTCATCAGCAGTTTTTATGATTGATTTTTGATCAATTAGTTATTGCAGTCCTAAATCAAATACTCGTCTGGTTGTTGAGTCTAAGTTTAGTCATAATGGAGTCTTTTTTTTTCTTTTTTTTTTAAATCAGCCCTTGACCCAGAATATCTTGTGCTTGTATCAGAATATATTTTAATGGCCTCATTCTGTGAAATCTGATCATAAATATATTGCTGATCAAACGTAGGAGCAGTGCTTACATAACAGCAGCTCCTGCAGGATTTAACGTCCTCCTGAATCTGCTGAGCCCAGGACTGATGGCATGAATTATGCAATTAATAACAACTTAATAACATCGTATACTCAAGTTTAAATGAATAGTTCACCCAAAAAACAGAAGCTCCCCATGCTGTTCCAAACCTGCACGACTTTCTTCTGTCAGACACAAAAGATGATATTTTGAAAGTCAGTGGGGTCCAAACAAAATATTTTGACGCTTGTATGGATGCCATGATTATATAAAGCTTGTGTTAATAAAACATGAAATTACATGCAGGTGCATCATGTGCATGAAGAGGAAATATGTCCTGATAGAGAGAGAGAGAGTGTGTGTGTGTGTGTGTGTGTGTGTGTGTGTGTGTGTGTGTGTGGATGCATGTTGACTGAGGGTGTGTGTGTGTGTGTTCTGGAGCTGGATCATCTCGTCTCGTGTTGTTCTGTTCTCTTCGCTGGAACATGGACCTCTTGGCTCTGTTCTGCCTGTAGAACCAATTTAACCGTGTCCAGTGTGACCCATTTACAGGACCTGAGAGAGACACACAGCACGCTGTAGCCTACTTACACTAGCCTATATATACCAGCACAGCACGCTCATTCAAAACTTTGCTCTGGAAGTGTGTGTGAAGAGAGATGATGATGTATTTAATCTGTCGTTCGGAGTGTATATTTGCTCAAGCGTCACTGTATTTGAATGCAAATGATATGCACGTTGTAGTCAGCTAATTGTCTTAATTGGCTGGCTTCAGGTTCATCTGACCTGTTTCTTTGGATTTGTTGACATACAGTGTGTTCATATAGTAGACATGAATTTCCTGCCATGAACTCTGCGTTCGGAGATCTCAGCGATCTCAGATTTTCCACGTTGAGCTATTTGTGATGCTCGTATGTCTCTGAGGTTCGATCGCACAGATCTGTGGCCCAGAATACTTTACAAGAAAGTAAAATTAGTAGCAGTTCGTCTAAAAACTAAGGATGATGAGGGTCCCATTCACACCTGATGTTAACATCCGTCTCAGCTGATCTGATCACAAGTGAACAGCATTAAATAGACACCAGGGAATGTTCTCTGAATGATGTGGCAGGTTACGAACAAATGTTCTTCCAGCAACATTAATGGAACGTGTGTTCAGAGATCTAATATTCATGGAATGTTTTTCCTGAAACATTTCAGTTGAACATTCAACTAACATTTTTAAATGTTGCAACATTTGAAACAACTTTTGAAACTTTTTGAGTTCAAAGTTGGGAACTTTTGAAACATTTCAAAGTAACAGTCTCATAATTGCACAATGATACAATGGAATGTTCCCGTATAAAAAAAAAAAAAAAAAAAAAAAACTGGACTTTTCTTTTTGTACTTCTGCTAGTTATATTAACATTTTATTTACATTATTAGTCAAGTGACATTTATTTATGTAGTGCTTTGTATAATACAGTTTATTTTACAACAGCTTCACAGAAATAAACAGTAAAATATTCATCAGCCAAATTTAATTTCAGCTGGACAGAAGATAATAGTGTCATTATTCAGGTCAATTCATTTCAAAATTCATTCTCATTCAACAGTGTCAGTGCAGTTAATTGATAATATTACTGAATATTAATTGCATTTTAATTGTAATAAATATTTAGATAAATAAATATTTAGATAAATAAAAAAAATATTTAGATAAATAAATATTTAGATAAATAAATAAAAAAAAAATTATTATAATAACAGATCTTTTTTTTTAAATTAAAAATTAATTTTACTTACAATTTCCAATCGATAAAATATTTTATGCCTTGGCATATCTAGAAATGTAAATCTATTATAAATTTTATTTTTTTAAATATTAAAAATATTTTTTACTTACAGTTTTCCACACGATAATATATTTCACATCTTGGCATGTTTAGAAAAATGTATATCCATTATAAAAATGCTGATGGCGTTTTAACATTTGATTAATCTCTGTGAATTTTTCCAGGTTTAGAAACCGTGAGAATCTTGGTTCTTAGCTATTTTAGAGCTCGGTTTTGTCTTCTTTTCATCATTTTTAGTCTTCTTGAGGCCCTCTAGTGGATGTCAGAGTCCTAGTTGAGAGCCACTGAATCATTACAGTGTGCATGTGGCCAAAAACAGAAGAAACTGCGTGTGAGTCGTGTTGTGTTTAATAGTTCTGTACGGTCTAGTGTTGTATTGTTAGATAACACCATCAGTACTGATGTCACAGAGAAAAGGGAAGAAACTGAAGGACACAGAGGAAGATCATGAGCACTAGGAGGGGTTCGAGACGAGTGCTGATCTCTCCGGGATGGAGACTGAGCTACATCTTACACACGAAGAGAAACGAGTTTCCCTCAGGGACACACACACACACACACACACTGAGACAGAGCGAGACTGGAGTACTTCAGCTAGTGGAAGAGAAGCAACTGACGGACACACAGCTGCATCAACATCAGTGACAGAACCCAGCGACATGCAGGATTTAACACTAGGTATGTGACTAACAGAACTGCGTGTGTGTGTGTGTGTGTGTGTGTGTGTGTGTGTGTGTGTGTGTGTGTGTGTGTGTGTGAGTGAAACTGTGTCATTGTTTGTCAGGCATTAAGAGACCACGAGTACAATCATAAAACCATTTCCTCCCTAAGAGAAAATTTTCTTAATTTGCTCAGAGACTAAATGAAGTATTAACAGACCCAAACGAGTCTGTGGCTGTTGTAGAGTAAGAGTGTAGAGATATAAAGACCATGTGGAGCTGCTCAGATCATAAATGTTAGGACAACATGTTTATGGAACATTACTGTAACTTTAATAATATAATTTGATACATGTTCTTATCATGTTGAGAGAAAATGTTCTTGGAGTGTCTTGATGTGATTTGCACTTGTTGAACATTCATGAGAAAACATTCTCAGATTGTCCTTGTTATTTCTAGTTGAACGTCCTAACCTTTAAATAATGTTCTAATCAGGACATTTTAATGTTCTTAGAATACTTAAAAAAGGGTTCAAATAACATTTTGGGTGAAAAAGGTGGTAGAATGTAAGAAATCTTTTTGTAACCTTTAAATAACAAATTAAACCAGAAAACATTTCAGTGTTTTAGGAACATTTCAAAACCGTGTTTCCACAATGCTTTCATAATCTAAATGTGTTCCCTGGGGTATTGAGATCTCTGAGTTTTTATTTCGTACTGTACGTCCAAATCTGAGCAGAGTTTGAGACACTGAGATCTGAAGTCTAGAGACACACCAACTTACTAGATTTTTATTTTTTTTTATTCAGGAGAAATATCTGAGAAGCTAGAGATTTAAAGGTTAGTGCGAGACAACATCCACAACTCATTTGACTTCCGTAATTTGATGAACTTCCATGTAATTCTGGATTGAAACAACAACAACAACAACAACTGGAATGAAGGAAGCAAATTAGTTTTTTGATGTCACATGACTCACATTGTTCTCCGTTTAGTCTCGTTGTCTTGGACAAAATGTGAGATTAGTCAGAGGGAAGTCCAGTGAAGGCAGTAAATGCTGAAAGAGTGTGTTCTGCTGCACACAGAGCTTTCAGTGTCTCAAAACAATGAGAACGACAGCGTCCTGCACTGAAGGAGATCGGTGTAGTTCTGTGTGTTTAATGTCATTCAGAAAGTGATCTGGATCAGTGATCCTGCATAAAGCTGCATGATGCATTTGACCAAAGCAGCATCATTGGGTTTCTGTTAATAAAGATCTGACGACTCAAACACTGAACTTCAACCAGGTGAGGGATTCTGGCTGCAGTCAGTTCTTCCTTACTTTTGCATTTATTCATTTATGCAAAGTGACTTACAAATGAGGAACAAGCCATTATTCATAGTACACAATGACAAGATTAAAGAATAAACTAGATTAGTACACAAACTGGAGCAGAAGAGGAAGCTACAGATTCATTTTTCATATTTAAATAGGAGTCATTGTAGTAAACGTCTTTGTTTATGGTTGTAGTTAGTTTAGTGCTCCTGTCTTCAGCTGTTTGAAGGTTATGATGGTCTAAAATGGTTATATGGAGGTTGGAGTTCATTCCAACGCAGAGGAACAGAGACGGTGAAGGGTCTGGAAAAGTACTTTATGCCTCATTGTGAATGAACAAACACCTTTCAGAATGTTCCAGTTCTGAACATCAAAGTCTTGAATGTGATGCTTGAAGTTCACGGGACATTTGAGTCATGTTCCTGGTCTTATCATATTTTATTAGATTCAGTGTAAATGATGATTATGACAGAAAGGTCGTGTAAAGACAGTAGTGATTCGTTACTTAATGATTCAGTGTTATTGAACGAATCAGGTAAGTCAATGATTCAGTGAGCGATTCATAAAGAATAGTGTAATGTTTTCTCACATGTGATTGAGACGTGAGCTAATCTGACAGTGTTGATGCCGTCTCTCATCGTGTGGCTGGTTATCCTGTGCACAGTCATGTGTTTTGGAGGCGTGGCTTTGGAGAGTGATTTGCAGGGAGGGTGGGATCTTATGTTTTCAAAGCTAGCTTGCTATTGATAGCCTCTCCAGAATCTCCGAGCCTACCTTTAATGATTCAGAATATTTGAATGAATCTGGTGAGTCAGTGACTACATTAACATGGACATATGATTATGGTGTTGCTTTTAGAATATTCCTTTCGTGTTCCTGTTTTACATGTCATAGTATAGATTGATTAATGGTGCACGTTACGTCCCCACACCACGCCATCCGACGTCCAATCAAGAATTTCACAGTTTTGGCTTCATTTTAAATTTTATGAAAGCTTCAAGTGCAGTTAATTATTCCTCATGTTATATGTGCAAACAGACAACGGCGTTCTTGAAGCCATGCTCTTTTGTTTGCCATCAAACGGTTGACCACTGCCATGTGTATCCTGTCGCAAAATGCAGTGAAAAGTCAATGTGAAGCAGATCTATACAGGTGGAGCTGGGGAGGTGGAGGGCTGCGCCGTGTGAATAATGATGTTCGTTATGGCCTATCAGCCTGTGCCTTCTAGGGTTTCATGACAGAGCTGTGAATTATGCAGCTCTGAAATGAACTGATTGCGGTTTCTTCAACATTCTGGTTAAAGCTAAGGAAACACACAGATGTCATGAACGGTTATTTATTCAGCTTTAGTGATTGTATTGTTTGAAACTGTCAAGGCAGATCAAACCGTGATTATTTCTCTAATCTAGATTAGTCCCATATGCTGCATGAATCCTGATGAGAATCCTACTGTCAAATAATGTGGCATGAAAATTCTAACGCAGCATCAGACAGTGGCATTAGTCTGACACTGTGTCTACATCGGACGCAATGTGACAAAATTCAATAGAACCCATTATAATCAGTGATGCTGTCAATACTGGATGCGGCGCACATGGCATGACAAATGTTGTGTCCGGTGTAAAACACGGCCAGTATGACGAAAACAATAGTGGACGCGGAAAACAGTGAGTGAGCAATACCGTCTTTGTTATGGAATACAAGTGTTGTTTACATTGAGTTAACAATCTAACGTACCACAAGTTTGCTTTAATTCATTTTCAAGATCTGAGGTAAAATATTTGTTGTTGTTCCAGCAGCAACGTCGCAGAAAATAGAAACTGTTTCGAAAATAGAATTCCCTGTCGCTTGCAGCTGTCACGGGTGGATAGGACAAAAACCAGTGTTGGGGAAAGTTACTTTTAAAAGAAATGCATTACAATAATGTGTTACTCCCTAAAAAAAAGTAACTTGAAAATTACGTTACTTGGTTACTTTTTATGGAAGGTAATGTGTTACATTACTTTTGTGTTACTTTTCAAATCTGGGCTGGGCTGTCTTGTTTGTTTTTAATATATAAAGTTCTATTTTTGGTAGATGTAAAAGACCTTTCACACCAAAACGTGAAATGAATAAACCTCAGGCTGAAGAAGAAGTTCATTCACATCTGTGCAGCGGAATGTAGGAGAAGAAAGTTTAACACTCTTCAGCAATAATTTTTTTTATTAGCACAAATGTTAGTTTATCTAAAGTAATTTTTGCTTATTAGTATGAATGCATTTGATAATCGAAGCTCAGCAGCAAAGACATTGTTTAATAAAATGGGGTTAAATACATAAAAGATATTTGTGTTATTAACCATTTAAGTATTGCAGATTTGCGTCATATTCAGAGTTTGCATTTCACTGTTCTTTATTCATTTGGAGGTTTACTGAATCTGTTTTTGTCGAAGTGAGATGAATTAATGCATGCTCACATAGAACTTACCATACTCAGGGCACACATTGAATGCCTCTGTACTTACTCCTGACTTTTCACAACATGAGCACAGAAGAGCGGTCAGTGAATAAATAGGAAAACAAAGTAACTGGCGTTACTTATTTGAAAAAGTAACTCTGAAATATTCTTGTAAATGAAAAAGTAATGCGTTACTTTACTAGTTACTTGAACAAAAAAAGTACTTATGATTATGTAACTGGAGTTACTTGTAATGCATTAACCTCAACACTGACAAAAACTACATGGCGAAAGATACATTTTATCACATCTGGTTGGGACACAGTGTTACAGTTTGGACCCCTCAAAAAAAAATACAAAGTATAAAAATATTAATGCTGACAGATCTAATAACTGAATCTGCATTTAGGAAAAGTGTAGAGAAGAGATCCAGATGAGCAGATCATGAAGTTCCAGATTTTTTGTTTGTTAATTTGTTTTGATATTTAACAGGCAAAGTTCTTTAGTTTTCTCTATTTGAATACAAAAATGTGTATAATTGTTAGAATAAAACAGACTACTAGGGAGAAAAATCTGAATATTTATTTTGTGACTCTTTTAACAACAATAACATAAACAACATGCAAACATTTTGGTCCTAACATGATCGGTGGCCCTTGGCTCGGTGTTGTTGTCCCTCAGTGAACCCTGGTGTCCACCGCCTTTACCTCACACTCCTCCTCCGTTACGATGGTCATGGTTTCTCTTCTTCTCCGTGCAGGTTTTCTGAGGTCACGTGTCATCGGTCATGGCGCTGGTCCAGTCTCTGCCCGTGTCCACTGACCATCCGGGAGCAGGCCTGGACCCGCGTCTCCACCCCGCCTCGCCTCCTCTGATGGGAGCGATGGGTGCCGTCAGCAGCATGATGCAGAGTCACGTCACTTATCCTGACCGCGCTAACATAGAGGTCAGCACCAAATTCCGCAAGGGCACGCCGGGCTCCGGACGCCTGCTGTCCGAAACCTCACAGGGAAGTCAGACTCCGTCCAGCAAGAGGAGGAACGCCGCCGGCAGAGCCACTCGCTCATATTCACACGAGGACTTGATAAGAGACGGGAACGATAATCATCTGTTTGTGGGTTCGACTTGTGCGGACGGACCTCCGAGACTGGTTCCAGTGTCTGGACAATTAGAAAGAGTGAGTACAGGATTAGAGATTAATCAAATACATTGAATTCATTAAATTAAAATATATTTTACAGACTAATATTTTATATATATACATATATGACTACTGTATACACATGCAAGACACAACACACATCCATATCTATACACACACACACACACACACACACATAATGAAAACAAATAGATAAAATAGAATTAGAATAGAGAGTGCTAGAGTTATAGGGTCGAATAAAGATGGAAGAGATGTGTTTTTAGTCGTTTCATGAAGATGGCTGAGGACTTTATCACTGTCTGCTGGTAATGCATCATGATTTCTGATGTTTGTTTCTCTCAGAGCCTTCAGCAGGCTATAATCAGACCCACTGCCTTCAAACCCGTGGTCCCTAGGAGCCGTAACGGCGTGCAGTATCTGTCCCCGCGGCTCGGAGCCGGTCTGTCGGGAAGCCAAGGAAACCTCAGCATGTGTTCTCCAGAAGACGAAGACGTCTCGCCCGTGACGACGGAACGGTGCAGCTCTTACAGCGGCGCTCGCAACGCTTTGTCCAGCCAGTCCTTTACGATGACGGACACGCCACGCGACTCCTTAACCAACCTGCCGGCGTATAACGGGCCGAGCCACAGCCAGAGCGAAGCCGGCAAACATCACGGACACTCCAACTCCGACAGCGGCCGCTCCTCGTCCAGCAAGAGCACGGGCTCCCTGAGCGGCCGCGGCCCCCTGCTGACCGACCCGCTGTCCCCGCCGCCCATCCAGACCTACGAGGCCATCGTCAGAGACCTGGAGGACAAACTGAGGGAGCGAGACCTGGAGCTGCGGCAGCTCAGAGAAAACCTGGACGAGAACGAAGTAGCCATCTGTCAGGTGTGTGAGAGATGCTTCATCTGCACTTAAAGGGTTAATTCACACTAAAATGAAAATTCAGTCATTAATTACTCACCCTCATGTCATTCCAACCTCGTAAGACCTTCGTTTGTCTTCAGAACGCAGAGTAAGATATTTCTGATGAAATCCGAGAGCTCTCTGACCCTCCATAGACAGCAACACAACTGAAATGTTCCCAGGTCCACAAACATAGCAAGGACGTCGATGGGACGAGAAGAATTGTTGAATAAAGTCATTATTTTTGTTTTCTTTGTTCGTGTAGCTTCGTAAAATTACGGTTGAACCCGTGATGTCACATGGAGTATTTTACTGATGTTCTTACTACATCTGTGGAACATTTCAGTTGTGTTGCTGTCTATGGAGGGTCAGAGAGCTCTCGGATTTCATCAGAAGTATCTTACTCTGTGTTCCGAAGACGAACGAAGGTCTTACGAGGTTGGAATGACATGAGGGTGAATAATTAATGACTGAATTCTCATTTTTGGGTGAACTGACCCTTTAACAAGAGGCCTCTAAAAACTGCACACTATTTTCTAGCAGATGCTAAACTTCGTGTGTGTGTTTGTGCAGGTGTACGAGGAGCGTCAGGAGCGCACGGAGCTGGAGATGGAGGAGTTCAGACAGACGTGTGCGGCTAAGATGCAGAAGGCGTCTCATAAAGCGCAGCGCGAGCATCAGCTCCTGCAGCTCCAGGTGTTCCAGCTGCAGCAGGAGAAGAAGAAGCAGCAGGAGGACACGACGCAGCTCCTGCAGGAGCGCCAGAGGCTCGAGGAGCGCTGCGCCTCCTACCAACGAGAACACACACAGCTGGGGCCCAGACTGGAGGAGACCAAGTGGGAGGTGAGGTCTCCATGAAATCCCTGATATGGACAAAGGTATCCAGTTATCACTGTATTAGCGGAATAAAACGCAGATAGAGACATTTTAATTCAGGAAAACTTGAAGCAATTCTTAAAGCAATCTTGGGTATTTTTATAAGGATGAAGTATATTTATAATAGAGATGCACCGATCGACTCCCAGGTAAGCAACATTGCGTGACCAAAATCTTTCAACATTCATTTTATAGAATAAACAAGAAGTTAAAATGATGTGACTTACATTTTAAACACAATATTGACTGTTTTGCTCAGTTTCACTAATAAAAATAGTTCCAATCAAAGCCACAGCACAACTGTTTTGTGTCTCGGAGCAACACAGCGGTGTTTCGTTACTGAATGAATCCACGTTTTTAAACAAATCAAGTGAGTCAATGATTCAGTAAGCCGTAAATAAAGACAGTCCTCACTTGCCTCATTTCTGAATGAATCAGAATCTGTTGAAGGAAGGACTAAATGACTCACTCATTCAACACTCATTCGCCGCCACCTACTGGCTCAAACTTCATTTGGTGTCATGATTTATTTTTGGCACAGAGTTTGTAAACTCCCAGAAGTGTACTTTTGTGTCATTAGCTACATTTCCAAAGTCATGAATTAAACTTGGGATATATTGCATAAAACATTTGTGAATAAAGCACTGTTTACATCAAGAGAACAAAATCTTTGGTGCAAATAATCACTATTATAATACTTATAGTTGCTGCATGCTTTTGCTCAGTTTTCGCAGCTGGTTCTGATAGGGCTGCTGATTAATTGAATGTGATTGTCATGTGCATCTTTTCAGTAAAGCCGGTTCTATAATCAGTGGTATATCTCCATCATGTGCTTTCAGATGGTGCAGCATTTACTACACAGAGCTGTAGTTCACTGACAAGATACACCAAAAAACAAACAAAAAAAACAAAAAAATTTATATATGCACGCAACATATTTCATATTATTCTAAGCAGTGATAAAGGTTATGTCGATTAGCACTGCATTATTATTTGTGTCCCTGCAGCACAGAAGCAGCCATCAGTAGCACAGGTATATTTGTAGCAATAGACAACAATACATTGTATGGATCACAATTATACATTTCTCTTTTATGACAAAAATCATTAGGATATTAAGTAAAGATCATGTTCCATGAAGATATTTAGTAAGTTTCCTAACGTAAATATATCAAAACTTAATTTTTGATTAGTAATATGCATTGCTAAGAACTTCATCTGAACAACTTTAAAGATGATTTTCTCAATATTTCGATTTTTTGCTCCCTCAGATTCCAGATTTTCAAATAGTTGTATCTCAGACAAATATTGTCCTCCTAACAAACCATACATCAATGAAGAGATTATTTATTCAGCTTTCAGATGATGTAGAAATCTAAATATCCAAAAATTGACCCTCATGACTGCTTTTGTGGTCCAGGCTCACATATACTTTATTATAATGAAAATTCTAATAATAAGAACTCAGATAATTCATATATTGTCATAATCCTTTGTTTATAAGTCACGCTGAATCAATGAAAGCAGTTAAATCTTGTTTATTCAGCTACAGCTATAGGGATTTCCTCTGGAGGTTTACTACTGATCACAGAACCGTGCTTCACTGACATGACATGCAGCTGTAGGTTCTGAACTCCCTGCGTCTCTCTCAGGTGTGTCAGAAGTCTGGAGAGATCTCACTGCTGAAGCAGCAGATGAAGGACCTGCAGGCCGATCTGGCGCAGCGCGTCGGTGAGCTGGTGACGCTGCGTGGACAGCTGCGAGAGGTTCGAGCCGAGCTGCAGACGTGTCAGAGTCAGCTGCAGGAGGCACACACAGCCTCACACACACCGACGCTGGAGCTGGAGGTCTGCGAGAACGAACTGCAGCGCCGCAAGAGCGAGAACGAGCTGCTCCGAGAGAAAATAAGCCATCTGGAAGAAGAGTCGTCTCACCTGCGCACCGACGACAGCGAGGAGCTGACAGCCTCAGAGCAGCAGAACGATCGTCTGAAGGCGGAGCTCGCTTACGAACGCCAGCGCTCCTCCGATCAGGCGTCTGCGTTCGAGAGCGAGAGGAAGAGCTGGGAGGAGGAGAAGGATAAGGTGATTCGGTATCAGACGCAGCTGCAGCAGAACTACGTGCAGATGTACAAAAGGAACCGAGATCTGGAGCGGTCGCTCCGTCAGCTCAGCCTCGAGCTGGAGTCCCGGGAACAGGACGACGACAGCAGCGGAAACGAAGTCACGTTCGACGACATCGCTGCCACCGAGATCTGACACAAGTAATCATCCACTGCCGCACTCATTTCAGACTGTGCTCTGCTTCTGTTCTCAATTAGTGCTGTCAAATAATTAATCATGATTATTAGCATCCAAAATAAAAGTGTGTGTACGTAATATGTGGGTGTACTGTGTATATTAATTATGTTTATATAAATACACACATGCAGTATATATTTTAAAATGTAATTTCTATTATAAATATAAATATATTTCATATATAAACATTTTTCCTAAAATGTGACCCTGGAGCACAAACCAGTCATAAGGGTCAATCTTACAAAATTGATATTTCTACATCATCTGAGAGCTGAATAAATAATCTCTCATTGATGTATGGTTTGTTAGGAGGACAATATTTGTCTGAGATACAACTATTTGAAAATCTGGAATCTGAGGGAGCAAAAAAATCTAAATATTGAGAAAATCATCTTTAAAGTTGTACAAGTGAAGTTCTTAGCAATGCATATTACTAATCAAAAATTAAGTTTTGATATATTTACGGTAGGACATTTACTAAATATCTTCATGGAACATGATCTTTACTTAATATCCTAATGATTTTTGTCATAAAAGAGAAATGTATAATTGTGACTCATACAATGTATTTTTGGCTATTTCTACAAATATACCTGTGCTGCTGATGACTGCTTCTGTGCTGCAGGGACATGTATTATGTAAACAAAAACTTTTATTTTGGATGTGATTAATCATTTGACAGCACTATTCTCAAAAGGGAGTAAGGGGCCTTTCACACAGACACAGGGACAGTGGAATGGGGAAAATACTTGAGTTTTTGATAGGTGAACAACTTTTTAGTTGAGCACTGCATTTTGAAAATGCCATTTTATGCATGGAATCACATCTGTCTTACATACAAAAACAATGTAAGATTACAGTGGAATGGGAAAACATCTCCTGTGTGAACTGCCCCTAATCTACTGCAGACAGCACAGAGGTCAATGCCGTTTTTAAGTATGCTACATAATTTATGTGGCCCAATAATTGGTGCAGCTTCATTAAATTGACCGTGTCATTTTGGGCACACAGTTTGTAAACTCACAGAAGTGCACTTTTGTGTCATTAGCTACATTTCCATCCAATGTTGCAAATTAATCTTGGAATATCGCATAAAACATCTGAGAATAAAGCGCCTTTCCTTTGGTGCAAGTAAATCACTCTTAATATAATAAAAAGTTGCTTTTTTCCTACAGAAGTTATCTGTGCATCGGAGTGAAACGTTGTCATGTTATGTTGCGTTCGGGACACAATCATGCGAGACAACTCTGGGAGGGACTATCCAAGTCATTTTGAGACTTTGGCTCATACGAGGGTGTTTTGGTGCCATGTAAAAAAAAAAAAAAAATTAGAGGGAATAAAAAGTCAAAGCACTGTAAGATTTAAGTCATACAATTTTGAGAATAAAGTCAAAATGACCAGAACGAAGTCCTAGCAATACAAGAATAAGTATGAGATTAAAGTATTGATACTAAAGTTTATATATTTTGAAAATAGTCAAAATTACAAGACTGAAGTTGTAGTACTGTCAGATTAAGGTCCCAATATTTCGAGAATAAAGTCAAAACTGAGAGAAAAAAAATTGAGAGAAACAACACTGCTCCGGTAGCTTCTATGTACGAAATTCACTTTGTTTTATTTTTTAATGTGGCAATAAAACACTGTTGTAGGCTCAGATATTTCAGAACAACTAAAACAGTATTTGGGATGGTCCACTGGTTATCCAATCAACCAATTAACATCCAATTAACACACTGAGACAGATTCATGTGTTTGTTGCACATTCAGGAACCGATTCTGTAAATGTGTTTCCATCATAGTTTTTTCACACACATTTGAATATTTTATGTGCATCTCGACTTTTCCATCCACCGTTTTAATGCAATATCCCAAAATTCGCTGCACATCAGCATTGAGTCTCAAATAAAAAAACCCCCCAAAAACTGCATCCGTATTGGTGTTCAATAATAATCTATTACTCAAATCAATTCGGAGTCGGAGGACATGAGCAGCAGCAATTCTGACAGGAGCTGAACACACTGAAATTAAACACTAATGTGAGGAATATTAATTATTTTCATAAAAAAGCTAATGACTGTTATATTTGTACTAAAATAAACCCATTACTGCACACATACGGTCACATAATACTGAATAATATATAGACGTGTACATATAAAAGCCACTGTGAATAGACCAAAGCCTTGCTTGTATCTTGTGGGTGATTGTGGTGGTGGTGGTGTCATTTTTTAATTAACAGTATTTGTATGAAGCCAATGCATTGTATATTTTTCGTGCTGCATATTTAATGTTCCTATGAGCTGTTTGTAATTAAACACCTGCAATGACTCACTCACTGGTATTTTATTCAGTATTTATGTTCTGGGATGTCTTTAGAACTTTAACAGTATGTTTGATATATATATATAGATTATATAATATATATATATATATATATATATATTATATATATAATATATATATATAATATATTTATTATAACGTTGAGAAAACATTCTGAGATTATTCTCAAAATGTTCTTTGTACTTGTAAGTTTGTACGTTTTAAGAAACTAAACGTTTAAGAAAATAAACGTTCAAATGTTATTTTGGGGTAAAAAACTAATTAGTAGAATGTTTCGAGAAACATTTTTGCAACCTTTAGATGATAACACTCTTAGAATATCGAGAATAAACTTTCAAATGATGGTATACTTTGGGTAAAAAATTAGGTTGTAATAAACATTTTTATATATAATTTTTAGAAACATTATAAACTAGACATTTTAATGTTCTTAGAAAGTAAAAAAATTTTTAAATGTCATATTTCTCTAAAAATAAAGTTAGTAGAATGTTGTAAGAAATGTTTTTGTAATCTTTAAATAACGTTCTAAATTGTAACATTCTTGAAACATTAAAAATAAACATTAAAATAACATTTTGGATGCTGAGTTAGAACAGTGTAAGAAACATTTTTGTAACCTTATGATTGTTATAATCATTATGGTAACATTATGATTCTAATGTTATAATCATGACAAGAAAACTTTCAAATAAAATAATGTTTCAGGTAAAACTATAGTAGGATGTTGTAAGAAACGCTTTTGTAACCTTTAAATAACGTTCTATTAACATCAGGAAAACTGGACATTTTAGAACATTACAAATTAACATTCCAATAATGTTATATTTTTGTTGAAAAATTAGAACGCTGTAAAAGAAACATTTTTGTAACCTTTAAATATCTTTCTAACCACAACAAGAAAACGTTTTAGAAACGCTTCAAAACAACGTTCCCACAATATTCTAATAATCTAAATTTGTTAGCTAAGGTGAGTTTATTTTGCTGACCTGGTTCCAGAACAATCTGCAGAAGGTTGCTGAATTTGTGGCTGTTCAGGAAGCATGTTTTAAGCACATATTCCTGGTTTAAGCTCAAGTTAATGTGAAGTGTAATCTTTAAGAGTCGCTGTGTTTTCATGAGACTGGCTCAGTCACAGAGTTGGTTCTTCGCTCTAGATATATGATAATTCGGGTGAATGTGTAATACATACGGTTTCGTGCCATTATCACTATACTCTCTCCTCTAACTCAACACCAACAACTACATCCATTTGGTTGATGTTCTTATTACTGAAGGCCTGTCGAATGATCTCCACAGCGTCCTGATGGGTGACGGCCTGCAGAGAGACACCGTCCACCGACACCAGCTCAAAACCAGCCTGAGACACACAGAGCAGATGCACTGACTCCCACTGAACCACACACACACACACACTCAGATCGACAGAGCTTCATCTGATACCTGCAGAGCATCACTCGCAGATGCAGCTCCTCCTGGGAAAATCCTCTCGATCTTCACCACGGGCTGAACCCGCGACTCTGATCCTCCAGATACACTGATCCCTGCTCACACACACACACAAATCACTGCACATCAGGTGTGTAACGCTACATGCATTCCTACTGAACATTCTCAGTTCGGTACACACAAATCACGTTTAAAGGACACAACCCAAAAGATCAAGCCAATGTTGATTCCTCATTATATGAGTCCTTTAAAATCACACACTCTTCTGTTTAGATGCAGTAAAACTAATACATGTCCCTGCAGCACAGAAGCAGTCATCAGTAGCACAGGTATATTTGTAGCAATAGACAACAATACATTGTATGGGTCACAATTATACATTTCTCTTTTATGACAAAAATCATTAGGATATTAAGATTATGTTCCATGAAGATATTTTATAAATTTCCTACCGTAAATATATCAAAACTTAATTTTTGATTAGTAATATGCATTGCTAAGAACTTCATTTGAACAACTTTAAAGATGATTTTCTCAATATTTAGATTTTTTTGCTCCCTCAGATTCCAGATTTTCAAATAGTTGTATCTCAGACAAATATTGTCCTCCTAACAAACCATACATCAATGGAAGCTTATTTATTCAGCTTTCAGATGATGCACAAATCTCAATTTCATAAGATTGACCCTCATGACTGGTTCTGTGCTCCAGGTTTTGCGCTTCTATTCAGATGAAAAGAATGAAAAGGAGACGGTGGATACCCAGAGACTGCTTGGTCTTGCTGATGTGGACGGTGCTGAGCTCAAACTCTTCACAGGTGTGTTTCTCACATACAGACTCCACCGCAGGCGTCACTGTTGAACTATGGGACTTCTTCAGGGAACCGAAGACCTGTGAGAGCAGCGGCCTCTTGTGTCGAGGCGCGTCCACTACAGTGAACAGCACATCTGCTCTCCTCTCTGAGTGACCGTTCCTGCGGCTGAGAGCGTCTTCCAGCGTTTGGCCGGAGTCTGGACGCGTGTTCTCCGTCAGCAGCCAGTTGGGAAGCAACGCAGACGTCCTGGAGGAGGTTAATGAGTCTGAATGACCGTAAGTGTCCACGGGGACGTCCAGTAACGGGCTGAAGCCTCTGAACTCATTCTGGTCTTGACCGCAGGACAGACGCAGCTGCTCCAGACCTTCCGGAAGCTGATTCTCTCTCTCAAGATCCTCCGCGGCATGAAGCTCCAATCCACCGTGCAGATCTGAGGCAGAGAGACACGCTTTCCATTTATTATTTGGAATAATGTGCGTTGATAAATAGTAACATTTATTCAAGGGTGAATGTTACATTTGTTTCAGTTTCACAAATTGAAATCAACAATTAAAAAACAAAAACAAATAAACCTGCAATGTTTCAATGTCTTCTCAAAACATTTTCAGTTTGATTTACAAGCACCTTGTCAACCTTTTTACAACAGTCTCACATTAAACATTGTTTCAACATTCTCTCAACACTGAAACAAATGGCTTTCACCACACTTTGAATTGTTTCAGTTTTGTAAAATCCAATTGCAATTTTGTTTCAATGTAACTTCAACAGATTCAGAAATATCTTGTAAACCTTTTTAAAACCCTTTAGCATTAAACATTTTCTCAACCCTGAAACAACTACTGACATTTTCAACCACATTTCAGTGTTTCAATTCTGAAAATCAAACTGCAATTTAGTTTCAGTGTAACTTCAACAGATCTCTAGTGTTGGTGTAGAACAACTTAATTATCAATCCTTTAAAATTAAACCGTTTCATCATTGTTTTTCAACGTTGAAACAACTTAACATTAGTCGGTTGCATGATGGCTGGGAAGTTTTTTACAGTAAATGGAATTATTAATAGATGTAATGTACCTGGTACAGGTGTGACGAGGTGGTGTCGGGGGGCGTGGCCTGTCTGAGGAGAGCGGAGAGGAGAACTTCTGCCTAATGAACACACGAGACGAACCTAGTGAACTATGAACCGCTGTCAAGATTGTGCATTATTATTATTATTATTATTATTTGAAGATTATGATAACTTTACGTGAGCGACTCTTCAGAATATCGTACGCGTCTTCTTCGAATGGAGACACCATGCTGTTGAAGAGCAGAAGATCACTGGAGGACACGAGCGATCTGAGAGGAACAGACACATGAGCTTCAGCGAAACTACAGTAACTTCAAAAGTTCGGCTGGGTTTCTGTTCAACTCTTCTCGTGTGAGCTTCTGAGATCTGAATGGAGACACACAGTAACTGTGCAAAAACAGTGTGTTTTGACATTGAAAGGTCTGAGCAATGATAGTTTCACACAAAGGTTAAAATGAACATTCAGTTTAGGTTTTCTACCCCACACACCGAATTTTCACTTTTGGACACAATCGTTTATTTCTGTGCATCATCATCTGATAAAAACAATTTTGCCCTCTCAATATTTATTTTTAAAGGCTCATGAAACAAACACTTTTGAGATGTTACATGTTTGCATTGCACACTGAATACAAGGACGACACGTCATTTTGTTCTTTCAACTTCAAAAGACTGAACACGAATCATTTGTTTCAAATCAGTGCTTCTGAACGCACATCAAACTGGCCAAGTCACATGAGTTCAGCAAACGAGGCTTCGACATACTGTTCTGGACCTTGTTTTGATGAATTCAGAGGGTTTGCTGCGAGACGACAGTGACCTGGTGAACCACGAACCAGTGTTTAATGTGGTTTTAAGTGATCGATAAGCAGATTCCGTTTTAATGACAAACATGCGTATCAGTATAAGTTACACAGACACTTCATAATTAATGATATTTAATATACATTTCAAGAATAGGTTTATAAAAGATCTTTATGCATGTTTGGACTGAGTTTTCGTTGCATTTACACAGTTTTGAGTTTTACATCATGTTTAGAGCAAAACAGTGAATCATTCTGCAACACAACAGGTTCAACTGATTTTAATTTCTCCAGTCACTAGTGTGATGATAGAGCGCGCGATTACACATTACAGTCCATATCCAGACCAAAGCGAGTGTTTAATCTCTTTCTGAGCACATTTCATCCAAACATGAACCAGCACCATTTACACACACTCTTCTGATTGGTTCAGAACCATTGTCAGTATCTCTTGTAAACAGGGATGCTTAAAATGCTCGTCTTTGTCTACATTCACATCACTGTTCATCTCTACACGAGTCTTGTAGGTCTGTGCTGAGATTGGTTGAGCTTAACTCTTCTCCCTCTCCTCTTCCCAAACTTATTTATTTTTTCACTTGATTAATCAACACGCATTCCTTTAACACGCACGCACACAACATTAATTCACACTCAAGCTCTCAGTTTCTCTGCAGAACCAGTGCGCTGCAATCGGAGAGTTCTTAAAGGCTCTCATTAACCCTGAACACCTGCCTAATCAGCCAAAAGGGATTTAAAAGATTTATGAGAGTTCAGGTTCAAAATATCAGGTTAAAACAGTAAATTAACATTAATAGTTCTTGCACATTAAAAAAAAAAAAAAAAAAAAAAAAAAAAAAACATGGAAACATGTGAACTGGAATGAACTATTTTTCATATTTTTTCACAAACTGTAAATTCTATTAACAATATTGTAACTATTTTAACATTGTAAATAGAAAAAGTGTGGAAAATCAATTCTTTCTTGAGGTTCAAACGATACGTGCATGGCACACGCAACCAAAATCAGTTTGATTCCCAGCTAATTTTACGCCAAAAAAAGCACACTATCAATGCAGAGTAATTTTCTTCAGATAAAAATCTAAATAAATGTAAACACCCTTCGAGGGTAGAGGAGAATCTGACATTACAAAATACAAAAAATTATGTTTTCTTTATATCTGTGCGACTGCTAGAAAATGAGGGTCGAACTAGCTCACAAATATCATAATAAAATATCATAAAATATGCACATGCACACAATACATCAGAACTGTGCATGCATGTTCATGTAATGAAAAAGGCACAAAATATCAAGAAACTAAATCTTTGGTTAACCAGTATTTACGATAACTCAAAAATCACTGTATCGTTTTAAACTGTGAAACACGTTTTCAAAAGGTTGTTCAGCTGCTGAGAGGCTTCTGTTTGTTTATCCGTCATAGTTTCCTCTCACCTGATCTCTCGGAGCAGAAGGAGCTTCTCTGGCGTGTTCAGGACGGCTAGGAGCGGATGCACGAGCGTCGTCAGCCCTCGCTCTGCTAAATACTGTGAGAACAGCACCAGTTTTGTCTCTGGACGAAGAAAGCCTTTGATTATGTGAGATCACCAGGTTGAATCTCTTACCCGCTCACAGATATCCATCAGCATGAGCACATCTTCATCCTCCAGCAATCTGAGGGCCACTGCTCGCACCTGTGTTAGAGCGTCCCTCTCAGATAAACACCTGTCTGTACAAACACTCAGTACGCTCAGGTTTAGATCAGATCTGTCTTATGTTTTAAAGCTTATTAGATCAAAATCGTGAATTGTGATATTAAAAAAAAAAAAAAAAAAAATTGTGATTGTGTGTTTGTATGTGTATTCAGAGCCAGTGAGCAACAGACTTTCATAATAATAAAAAACTGCTTTAATGCGTGATAAAATTAAATGCTTTAACTTGCCCAGCCCTAATATATATATAAATACAGTACAGACCAAAAGTTTGGAAACATTACTATTTTTAATGTTTTTGAAAGAAGTTTCTTCTGCTCATCAAGCCTGCATTTATTTGATCAAAAATACAGAAAAAAACAGTAATATTGTGATATATTATTACAATTTAAAATAATTGTTTTTAAATTATTATACTTTAAATTATCATTTATTTCTGTGATGCAAAGCTGAATTTTTAGGATCATTATCACATGATCCTTTAGAAATCATTCTAATATGATGATTCATTATCAAAGTTGGAAACAGTTCTGCTGCGTTAATATTTTTTCAGAACATGTGATACTTTTTTAGGATACTTTGATGAAAAAAAAAAAAAAAAAAAAAAAAAAAAAAAAAGAAGCTATGTTTTTAAAATATTAATATTTTGTAATAACAATATACACTACTGGTCAGTAATTTGGGGTAAGTAATTTATTTTTCCTTTCTTTTTTTTAAATAAAATCAATACTTTTATTCAGCAAGGATGTGTTAAACTGATAAAAAGTGATAGTAAAGAAAAATATATTATTATATATATATTAATATATTGCAGATTTTTTTTTTATTTTGAATAAATGCAGTTCTTTTTAACCTTTTATTGATCAAATATATTAGACAGCAGAACTGTTTTCCCAGCACTCATAATAAATCAGAATATTAGAATGATTTCTAAATGATCATGTGATAGACTGGATGTTACATGTGACACTGAAGGCTCGAGTAATGATGCTGAAAATTCAGCTTTGCATCACAGGAATAAATTATTTTTTTAAAGTATATTCAAATAGAAAACTGTTATTTTAAGTTGTAATAATATTTCACAATATTGCTGTTTTTTCTGTATTTTTTGATCAAATAAATTCAGGCTTGATGAGCAGAAGAGACTTCTTTCAAAAACATTAAAAATAGTAATGTTTCCAAACTTTTGGTCTGTACTGTATATAACATTTTTGTTTAGCAATATTTTTAGTATTGAATTAAAATTAAATATATTTATAATGAGCATTTATCTAATTTTTTACTTAGTTTTCAATGCATTTCAATGCAATTAATGTTTGCTGCATGCAGGGCTGTTTCAGGTTTTGGTAACTGAGCATGATGTGTAATATTACCCAGACTGCTCTCTGAGCGAGACGGAGATCTGGAGCGTGATCTTGAGGAATCTCGCTTTCGAAACAGACTGAAGAACGCTTTGGAGCGCTGCAGCGCACTGCTCTCCTCTTCTCCTCTTCCTGTCTGCTTCATCTTCTGTTTCTTTTCCTCTTCTGTGAAAACAGGAGACACGAAGCGTTTAGCGGAAGTTAAAAAAGGGCATGAAATCCGGCAGCCACTTGTTCTGTTACAGTTGATTGTTGACAGATGTTTCATCTGGAGGTATCTGCACTTCAAAAATTAAAGTGCCAGGTTTGTGTAAAAAAAAAAAAGGAAATCTATTTATTATTTTCAAACATTACAGCAAAATAATACTTTTTTTTTTTTTTTTTTTTTTTTTTTACTGAAACAGAAATTAAAATTAAATTAAAGTAAAAAAAAAAAAAATCATTTACCCGAAAACCAAAAATGAAGTTTATTTAATAGCCAACTGATTAATCAAATGTATTTAATATCAAACACAAATTAGCCGAATATAAAAAATGTAACTAGACATGAAGCAACATATAATTATGTAAACATTTAAATGGTGTCTGTAATAAAAACACTTTGTGACAGATTTAATGAAACTTATATTAAATAATGAAGACAACAGCTTCAGTTAAAATATAACTATAATGTAACAGTGTATATATATATTTTTTCTATCTGAGTATTGAGTGTATGGACACTGAATGTGTTTTCTGAGGTAAATGTGACATTATTGATCTCCAGCTGTTTTATTGATGTCTCTCCACAGTTTAAACACTGACTGATCGATTACACGAGACGAGAATAATTTTAGTAAGATGTTCTGATTCTTCTAATGTTTGTTTGCTGCTATAACTAGTAGAAAAGAAGAAGAAATGATCGATTCAAAACCACATTTAGTGTTAAATTGACCAAATTTGAAAGCTGAGTCTCTGTTTCATGTCAAAAGTAACAAAGCACACAGATTACTGGATGTGGTCTGAAATTGAGCCCGAATATTTTTTACATTTCATCGTATGTGGCTGCATATGATCTCAGTATACCCCACCTGACACGGTCACATGACTTCGAGTTCGGCGTATCGGAGGCCTCGGTCGGCTGAAAGCTGAAAGCAGAGATGTTTTCCTGCCTTCCCTTCTTCTCTCTCCTGACTCTGCTTCGCTCCGGATCACGGAGTCCTGCAGCAGTTCTGTGGCTCCTCGGCTCACGGTCCGCAGCTGCTCTGAACGACTGTCACTTTCAGTGGAATCCGGATGAAACTGGGCCTCGGTGGAGCCGTAGACGTCAGACATTTTGGCTCTTAAAGGCAAGCTAACAGGCAGAGTCGCTTGAGAGAGTCTGCTCACAGAGCCGAGGGGCGTGCCGGAGGACAGAGAGGAGGTGGATGAGAGAGACTCCGACCCTTGTGAGGACGAATAGACGGTTCCGCTGCCCGCTGGAAGAGGTCAGAGGTCATGTACTTAGAGATTAACACTTTATATTAATGTGTAAATGCTGAAAAAAGAAACTCACTTTTATTCACCCAGCTGAGTTCTGTCACCATTTCTTTGTAGGCTGGATATCTGCCTGCTTCCTGTGAACAGCACATCACATCACATTCATACACGAGCTGTCAGTCCCTGAAGAACATCTTGTTTGTCATCTTTTTAAACTTTGTTGGCAGCTAAAAAAGTTCCCAAGATTTTAAGTCAATATTTCAAATATTTATCAACAAATTCACATGTTTACAGTTCTCTGATGTCAGTTAATGACCACGTGATGTGCAGGGAAACAAATTACATATTTCATATTTATAAGTAAGTGTTTTATTTGGATTGTTTTTATTCTAAAATTGTTCAACAGTTTTGTGGTTTGTTTTTTTTTGTTTTGTTTTTTTACTAGAAATGTATCTTCATTCTTATCATTTAATTAATATTTCAATAAATAAACAATGCATTCACATGTTTATGGTTCTCTGTTGGTAAATAGTCACATGATGTGCAGTTAAATAAAATATTTTTTATCTTTTAATATTTTAATAATTGTAATATTTTTATCTCTGTTTTGTTTTGATTTTAAACTTATCTTAATCTTACATTTTTATAGTTTAATTTGAGTGTTTTACATTAATTGTTTTGATTTTACAATTATTTATTTTAATTAAAAAAATATTTAATTCATATTTAAAAAAAAAATAACCAACACGTTTGTATGTTTATGGTTCTCTGATGTTAATTAATGGTCGCATGACATTTTGAAATAAATATAATATATCAAACATTTATTTTTAGTAAGGAATTTATGATTTACTTTAATTAATTACTAGCTTTTCATAATTTTTTTGTGAAACACTGTTAGACAAACTTGACTGTTTTGTCTGTACTGACAAAAAATAAGTATAAACACATAGCAGTTTGTCTTTATTTGCTCCAAACGTGTATCTGGGTCCTGCTCATGAATGTTTGGTTTATATGTGTTTAATATGGACACAAAGACTGAATGAGTTTGCAGGAATACCTGATCCAGGAACAGAGTGAATAATGCACAGCCTGACACACACAGAAACCAGAGAGCCACATCAGCCATCTGCTGTGTGTGAGTGTGTGTGTGTGTGTGTGTGTGTGTGTGTGTGTGTGTGTGGTGTGTGTGTGAGAGTGTGTGAGTGTGTGTGTGTGTGTGTGTGTGTGTGTGTGTGTGTGTGTGAGTCTGTGAGTGTGTGTGTGTGTGTGTGTGTGAGTCTGCGAGTGTGTGTGTGTGTTTGTGTTTGTGTGTGAGAGAGCGTGTGTGTGAGTGAGTGTGTGTGTGTGTGTGTGTGTGTGTGTGTGTGTTTGCGTGAGTGAGTGTGTGTGTGTGTGCGTGCGTGTGAGTGAGTGTGCGCGCATGAGTGAGTGAGTGAGTGTGTGTGTGTGCGTGAGTGAGTGTGCACGTGAGTGAGTGTGTGTGTGTGTGTGTGTGTGTGTGTGTGTGTGTGTGTGTGTGTGTGTGTGTGTGTGCGTGCGTGTGCGTGTGTGTGAGTGTGCGTGTGTGTGCGTGAGTGTGAGTGTGTGTGCGTGCGCGTGAGTGTGAGTGTGTGTGTGTGTGTGCGTGCGTGTGCGTGTGTGTGTGTGTGTGTGTGTGAGTGTGTGTGTGTGTGTGTGTGTGTGTGTGTGTGTGTGTGAGAGAGACTCACTTTAATAGTCAGGATGACATGAGGCTGACTCTTCAGCACTTCCACTGCTCTGTAGTGGTTGATGTTCTCAAAGCTCACGCCATTGGCCGACAGGATCTGATCCCCTATCTTAACTCCGCCCTGTTCTGCCAGACCCCCGGGATCCAGCCTGCAAACAGCCAATCAGACACAACACCAGTGCTCTGTTCATTTCACACTTTCACACTGTTTCAGAACCTGAAGAGTTTTTCCGTAAGCATCTCTAAAAATATAATGTAATGATAACAAAACAACCCTGGTGACCTCACCTCTTTCTGTCTGATGTTAAGACCTTCAAACTTACTTTAGAAATGATTTTAAATATTCACACAAGGCTTTGTCAAGCCAACATCAGCGTTTTTGACTTTACTGATCTAGTTAAAGAATTTAAGTTTGATTTGTTTTACATATTTTAGTGTTAATACTCTCAAAGGAACTCATAAATGCTATGAAATCAAGCGTTTGAAGAATCAGTGACAGAACCAGAGCGACGTGTGTGTTTGTTCTGACTTGGAGATGTAGATGCCCAGGTTGTATTCTCGTCCTCCGCGGATGTTGAGTCCCAGGCAGGACTGGTGTTTAGAGAGATGGAGGTGAACGGTTCGACACAGCGCTGCATCTGAGACGGGAGCGTCCGATTCCTCCACCACCATCCGCCGATGGATCAGATCCACCCTGGACACACACACACACACACGCTGAGGATCTCCGCTCTGGAGCTCAAAGCGCTCGGTTCGGCCGGTGACACTCACCAGGTGGTCTTCTCGTTAGTGAAGCGAAGGCCAGGCACGCGTCCCACCCGCTGGACGAGCAGATGGAGACGAGCGTGACCCGTCAACACATTCACAGCGCTGCTCATGCTGATGTTCTCCAGACTCACGCCGTTCACCTCCAGCAGCTTATCACCCACACACAGACCCGCCAGCTCTACACACACACACACACACACACACATCAGTGTACACACACAACCTCTTCAACATAGAACAATATCAACAAGCCACGGTTATTTACTGCGCTTTATACCATAAACAATGTTTCAAAGCAGCTTCACAATAATAAACAGGAAAACAACAGAAGACGACAGTGTAATTATTAAGATCAATAAAGTTCAGTGCTGCTTAATGTTATGAACCAGTGTATATACTGTATGGTATTAGTCTGATCTCAGATCAGTTTTATAATCTAGACACTTTTAATTGCACATTTGTATAATAAAAAAAGAAAAGAAAAAGTAGTTCTTAGTTGTCTCTTATTGGCCTAAACAGAGTCCTTCCACAGAACAGACCAGGGTTATTATAGTTAACTAAAATTGTACTTTAACTAATAATATATATATAAATATATATATAAATACACACACATGCATGTATATATTTAAGAAGAATATGTTATGTTTATATATTAAATATATTTATATATAATATAAAATATAAGAATATAAATATATAAATGTATATACATGTAAATATTTTCTAAAATATATAATTATGTGTGTGTATTTATATATACATAATAAATATACCCTGTACACATACATATATTATGTAAACAAAACTTTTATTTTGGATGTGATTAATCGTGATAATAAATAAGACATCACAAAAATAAATATATATTATTTTAGCTAGTTGCAAAGGCAACATTTCTCATTTTCATTTAGTTTATCCTGATGTACTAAATTAAAACAAACAAATACATAAAATGAAAAATGTACAGACGTAAAAAAATTACTAAAATTAAAATGAAAACAGAAAGTATATTAAAAAAAAATAATAAAAACGGTATCTCATTGCTACTAAAATAAACCTGGAACAAGTTAAACAAACCCTACAAATTAATTTAAAAAACACATATTTTATACAAACACTTTATATTTAATTGTATTTGATTTATTTTTTATTTTATTTTATTTTATTTGTTTACTTAACAGGGACATTAATAAAACATTTCTATAAATGTATTAACCAAAGGCTATTTTTCATATGTAGTCCATGGACTACACTGATTTGTAGATTGCATTTAAAAGATTACACACTTTTAAGAAAACATGCAATTGTTTTGATGCATGCTTGTTTTTAATTTTTATTTAGTTTGCACTAATTTCATCACCAGCTGTGTCCAGTGCGTAGCGTTTAAACACCTCGCAACAGTAAATCAAATGGCGAAGCAATTCAGAAAGCTGTTTCTCCCATCACTGATTATGCCCTAGTTTCACACATTCACTCCTTCAAAACATATTCTCATCGTGAGGAGCACTGAGAGCTGAAGACTCTGACCTGCGGCGCTGTGTTTCTGTACTCTGCTGATGAAGACGTCGAGTCCGTGTTCAGATCCTCCTCGCACACTGAAGCCCAGCTGACCATCACCCCCCCTGATGACCGTCAGCCTCACGACCTCACCTGCAGACACACACACGCTCAGCGGTCAGTGCTCGTGCGCTTCATTCAGAGCCACGTCACCTGCTTCAGCTGTCTCACCTGTCTCAGCCTCCATCTGTGAGTCTCTGTCCCGTCCGAGATGATCCCAGAACACCTGCGATCTCTCAGCTCACTGCCACACACACACACACACACACACACACACACACACACACACACACACACACAGACACACACACACACACACACACACACACACACACACACACACAGAGACACACACACACACACACACACACCACCCATCAATCAAAACTCACCTCTAACGACCCACACGAAAACACCGGTGGTGGTACAGGATGAAAATATTACTAAAAAAATCACTAAAATGCCCCAGATGTTTAAAATATACACCGCCTTGATAATTATTAGGCACGTTGATATTCTTTTCCAACCAGATTTTACCAATTCCAAACCACATCAATCTTAATAACTACTGTATTTAATCATTTATGAGTGATATATAATTGTCCATGAAGGAAGTGAAAAACTCTTTATATTCAGGTGTGCAGAATTATTAGGCATGTTTTCTTTTACTGATAAAAATGAGCCAAAAAAGAGGTTCAACTCGGACTGAGATGTCAAACAATTATTTATTCCCCGTGAGAAATATTCAAAATCTGACTGGTTTTGTGGTCCAGGGTCACTTTTTGTTTTTTTTATTATGATCAGTTTATTGATATTACTGTATTTGATGTGATGTATCGTTAAAAGTCATAAGTGTTTCAGTTGAGAATTTATTTCAGTTAACTGATTCAAGTATTTGACCTTTTGTTTTATCCGCTTAGAAAAATGTGACCCTAAAAATCTGTTAAATTAATTGATCACCATTCATATATTACAGCAGTACAGTATTAGAATAACTTAGATGGCATTACCACAGTATAGTTAGTCGTAATGATTAAAGCATTCCCTGTTACTTTCAGACTCTTTTATTAATCGTGTGATTATTCGTGATGTTAATGATAAAAACTGTGTGATTGGTGGCTGACTCGTGAACGCGCTTCTTGTTGACGCGGCGCGTGCCGTAATCCCGAGCCTCAGGTTTCATTTAGCGCCTCATACGGTCAAACTAACTCAAACAACCACTAACTTACATTTCAAAAGAGCTGTCGATATACAAAGAGTGTGTATTATGTTCAAACTCATACTAACGTTAGCGATAAGCAGCAGAGCCTTTTGTGTTTCGTTATATTTCAGAATAGCGCGAGTCCGTCCGTCAATATGAAACGCTCCGTGTCGCTTCAGTCACTAAATATCACACCTGAGAGACGCTACAGGTGAATAAATACCCTTATAAAACAACTAGAACTCTCTAATCGACACTTTAACCGACAGATGAAACTTTTACCTGTGTAAGTTGTAGCTGTTTCTATGCTGAGGTGCGCATCGTAATTTCTGACGCCCGCGGCTGTAACTGTCCTCTGCCGTGACCCGCTCTCTGATTGGCTGCAGGGAGAAGGTAGCGAGATTCCTATTGGACTCCACACCTGTCAATCTTCACTCTGAGGCGGATCCTGTATTTATCTGTCAAGCAGCGCTCATATCATCTGCGAGACTACATTAAAATATTTGTACTTTTTTCACGTTTGTTTTTTTTTATTTTTACGTTTGAATATTTCATTCAATATTTACATTTTTGAAAAATGTAATATTTTATGTACATGTAATATTAATTAGACTTTTAATTAATTTAATATTTCTAAGCTTATTTGACACGATGGTGATTTATTCAGTTTATTTCATAGCATGCACATGATAATCTACAGTTAAACAAAGGACTGAAGTGCAAAGAATGGAAGAAAATAAAAGAAAAAAAAATAAAACTCAGTCTTGTGTGTGAGTGGTTGTGTGTGTGTGTGTGTGTGTGTGTTGGTGATCTTATGTGTCAATCATCAAGGCCGTCCCCTCATTAGAGTTTAGGATCAGTCTGTCATATAGACACTTTGAGACAACACACACACACACACACACACACACACACACACACACACACACACACACACACACACACACACACACACACACACACAATAATGCATTCCATGAACAGTTTGGCAAAAGTTTTCAGGAAACTCAGCTGATTTGATTTCAAGGCAAAATTAAGTTTTTTTTTAATTTTCAGAAGATGCTGTAGTTTGAAATGAATCTAATTGTCTTGTGTCTCTTTGGTGTTCTGAATCCGGCTGACAGCCGTCCGGACCGCAGAGAGATCCGCTTTATCTCCAAACTCCTTCTCATGGTGCTCCAGCAGAATCCCCTGCAACACAAACACATGAGATCACAGTACATCACTCACTCAGTCATCAGGAATCAGTCACCCTCACCACACGCCAGGAGCCTCCTCCATGAAAGCCAAAAAACATGTAACCTTTTGTCTTTAAAGATCCATATTTTTTATGTTTATGCATTTTAAAATCATGTTTCATGAAGATGTTTGTTGTACATCACCTGATTCTCTGGTCCAATCACATAAAGGCCTCCTAAAACAAACCCCTCCCCCTTCCTGTTGCCATGGTAACCTCTCCTCCACACCTGCAGCAGGTTCCTCCAAACCCCAAATCGAGCGAATCCAAAACTCCTCATCGTCCTCCGCTTCACACCATAGAAACACATCTGAAACAACCAAGAAATCTGTATTTATTTATATTATATTATATTTTACAATAATATATTAATATCTTGAAACACTGCATGACCAGTCAAATTAAACCAGAATTAAATAGTGCTTATTTATGTACTCATTCATTTATTTGAAAGATATTTTGCAATAACATAACAATGGTACTGGTGACTCATGACGCCATATACAGCCATTCATTATTTTATTTATTTATATCTAAAATATATATATATATATATATATATATATATATATATTTAACATTAATTTAACATTAAATCAGCAGCCACAGTAATTTTCATAGTGAGAAATAGGTTAAAATATGACAAAATAAGAAGAGAAAAATATAAATAAATTAGTGCTGTCAAACGATTAATCACGAATAATCGCATCCAAAATATAAGTTTTTGTTTACATAATATATGTGTGTACTGTGTATATTTATTATGTTTATATAAAAGCACACACATACAGTATATATTTAGAAAATATTAGCATGTATATATTTATATGATTTATATTATATATAAATATATTTCATATATTAACATTGCACATTTTTCTTAAATATATACATGCATGTGTTTGTATTTATATATACATAATAAATATACACAGTACACACTCATATATTATGTAAACAATAACTTTTATTTTGGATGTGATTAATAAAATAAATAAAAGTATGAATAACTCAAATTAAAATAAATAAAACAAAATGATGCAAAAGGTTACTTACTTTTGTAATACATTAGCATTATATAAAATCAATGACAAAATATTATAATATAATGTTATATATAAATATTATAAATATTTTATAAAATATACAATTCACAAAATGCAATTGGAGGAGTGATTATAAGCAAATAAATTCCTGATGACTTTCTAATAAATCTGAGCTTTTCTTACTATGTTTAAATAATTCTGACAACAAACTCTTAAATTAAACAAGACAACGATCAGCGAAGCCTAAGGAGCTCACCAACAAAGAATCCTCTCAAGACCTTAATCTCTAATCACATGCTGATCGAGGAAGATCTCTCCGTTAAAGAAGGCTCTGAAGTCCTGAATCTCTGAGGCGATGTTCTCCTTGACCACAGCGAACAGAGCGACTCCACGCTCGTCCAACAGAGGCTTCAGAGACGAGAGATCAGACGCCTCCTGACACAAAACACACAAACACAGCACTGTGAGGATGTGTGTGTGTGATTATATACACATGATAACATGAGAAACACACACACCTCTCTGCACAGAGATCATCCGGGCCGTCTGACCGCCATAATAACAGCTCCCGCTCGCTCCCACAAAGAGACGGCTTTAACATTCACCTCATCTGAGCAGAAACAACACACATGCATTGATTGAATTTTCCACAGCTTACACACAGAATCTTTCCTCGTCACACAGTTTCTGAAAGCTGACACTCAAACAGTAGAAACACACACAGAATCTACAAAACCATACACTAATACTTAGACTTTGAATCAGTTTTCAGTTTCATAAAACACTTTTTGCAAAACACAACACACAGTTCTCTCTGTAACACACACACATCTAACAGGAATTAATATTACGGCAAAGGTGTTTGCAAATGTTTGTTTTTGAGATGTGTGTGTGATATTCTGAATGCAGTGCTTCGTTTTGTGAGAGATGAGAGGCACTTTGCATTTTGTGTGCAATTCTTGGATTTGTGTGTAAAGTTTGTAAACAACATTTGTGAACGTGAATGAGATGTTGTGATCTCTGACCTCCAGCGGTGGATCTGAGCTCGGCGCTCACCAGTCTGTCCAGAGACGTCCGGTCCGGTTTGGTCAGAAACAGATCTGTGTTTGCCAGCAGAACATAAACTACAACAACACACACTCCTGCTGACCACAAACCCAGATCCTGCAGGAACACTGCACACACACACACACACACACACACACACACACATACACACACACCATTAATTTACGACTGTCTTTCATAGATTTCTCTGCCAATAACACTGTTCTTCATTATTATTTTGCACTATTTTATCTGTACGCAGCAGTGCTAAAAATACTTTGGCATTGTGAATGTAAAAATATTTGTCATGCCAATAAAGCACCTTAAAACTGATGTTAAAGTGATTCACTGAAATGATTCATTTAAATAAAATTTTGCTCAAACATCAGTAAAACACAAACACAGTTTAGGACAGTCACTGTTGAAATACATGTCCCTGCAGCACAGAAGCAGTCATCAGCAGCACAGGTA
>NC_056608.1:25027423-25047423 GCF_018340385.1 Cyprinus carpio
CTTAACAAAGATTTGTACAATTCTCCTACATTCTTAAATTCAGATTGTCTGTAATGCAGCTAAAGGTAGTAAAGGTTTATCCAGCAGGTTGGAGGTTAATCCTCATGTTCTCTTCAGGCTGATGTCTAGACTTTCTCTAGCCTCCGTCCCTCCTCAGACGCGCCGGCTCGTCTCGTCATCAGAGCGGCGAGTGTTTCTGAAGAGATGGAGCCAAACTCCAGCGAGAAGGAACTGTAGAACAGCAGCACGATGATGGCAAAGATCCACTCCAATACAGCAGCCGCATGCTGGAGAACGAAACTCTCCTGAATGAAAAACACACCGCCTGCAGGACACAGCGTTAAGGAACAACTGCACAGCACTGAAGGAAAAAAAATGCAACTAAACATTTTCCAGTTTACGAAACCTTTTGAGTCTCAAATAATAAAAAATGCTATTTTCGTGAAACTACATAAAAACCCTTGTCAGACCAACAAAATGAGCCCAAATGCTTTCCCAACTAGTCAAACACAGAATTTCATATTATTGAAATGCAAAGAATTCCTAGCATGCATTGCAGCATGAATAAATTATGCAGTTACTTGTTACTTTTTTAAGTTTAAGTTTTTTACAGTGAGCAATTATGGCCATATGGAGCAGTTTTATGACTTAATGAGCACTGTATGCAGTGGATATTGAGTATGAGGGTGATGAAGGCCAGTGCGGTGAGCGTCAGCCGCAGATGAGAGGTCTGGAAGTCTCTCTGCGTCTGGGCTGCGCGGTACGAAAGCAGCGTCTGCACACACACAAACAGCAGACTGCCAGGGAAGGTCAGACCCGCGCCCACATAATGAAGAACTTTAGCATGGTCCACCTGCGGAAAACAGCACAGAGTCAACACAAGCTACAGTTTCAATCCCACTGCACTCTCAGAAAAAAGGGATAAAATCTGGCACTGGAACGGTAACTTTTTTCAAAGGTACTAATATGTACAGTTTAGATTATAATACGTACCTTTAAGGTAATAATATGCAACCTTTAGTGGTAAATAAGGTACAAAAGTATACTTTTTTAAAAAAGCTACTGGCCCAGTGATAGCTTTGTATCTTTTAGAGCACTGGTTCTCACTTCCATCTTTGCAACACGACTTAAAATGAAGAAAAACAAGCATCTTTACACAGTGAGGACAACTGAGGGACTCGTATGCAACTATCACAGAAGGTTCAAACGCTCAGTGATGCTCCAGAAGGAAAAACCATGCATTAAGAGCCGGGGCGTGAAAACTTTTTGAATTTGAAGATCAGGGTAAATCTTCTGTAGCTTCTGAAGGGCAGTACCAAATGAAAAAATATGATACTTAGGCAAAATCTCACGCTCCGAGCAACGAAGGTGACCGCACCTGCAGTGCAACCCTTGCTGGGTTTGAACCTGAAGCCCCTGAGTTTTCATCCCACAACTCTAACCACTTTCACTGCTTAGTTAAAACACATCTGCACACACCTCCATCACTGCAGGACACGCAGACAGTCACACATCAAACAGCTGAATGCCTTTGATTTCACACTTATGCAATAACACACAATCAGCGGACGTGCACAGGAGAGACACTGTGTTTACCTGAACACGCTGATAATAATATTACATAATATCTGCTGAAGCAAAGAAAAGCACACATTTATGGGCTTATTTAAAGCTCTAATAAACTATAGCAGCAGGAAACAAGTCTCAGTGAATGAGGAAAAACAAATCATGTTTGTTCTTATGTTGATAAAATTTGAAAGGCACAGGCAGAGATCTGGAGGAGACGCCTGGACGAAGAGCAGCACTTGAGATGGTCCAGAACATTCTACCTAATCAACTATTCCAGAGATTTATTTTCATATTTATCAACCAAATTTAAAAAGAGAGCCCTAAAGGAGTTAAAAACATCATAATCCAGTAAAATAAGTTTCAAAATATTGAACCCTGGTAAAAGTAATGTATTAACATAACAAGTAATCAAATGGTGTCTATGGAGAAATTTGCTGCTTTGTTATTGTTTTCTTACTTGGAAGTTTCCTACAATCATGAGTCCTGCAGCACAGAGCCATCCAGCAAACAGACCCTCGATGTTCAACACGCTGTTGCTGTGCTTATGGATGAGTTGAGCGTAACGCAGCAGACCAATCACAATCACTGCAACACACAAAACAGAACAATCACTGTAACACATGAAACAGAACAATCACTGTCACTGTAACAAACGAACAGAACAATCACTGTAACACATGAGCAGAACAATCACTGTCACAGGAACAGACGAACGGAACAATCACAGTCACTGTAACACAAACAGAACAATCACTGTAACACATGAAACAGAACAATCACTGTCACTGTAACACGAACAGAACAATCACTGTAACACAAACAGAACAATCACAGTCACTGTAACACGAACAGAACAATCACAGTCACTGTAACACAAACAGAACAATCACAGTCACTGTAACACGAACAGAACAATCACTGTCACTGTAACAGACAAACAGAACAATCACAGTCACTGTAACACAAACAGAACAATCACTGTCACTGTAACACACAAACAGAACAATCACAGTCACTGTAACACAAACAGAACAATCACAGTCACTGTAACACAAACAGAACAATCACAGTCACTGTAACACAAACAGAACAATCACAGTCACTGTAACACGAACAGAACAATCACAGTCACTGTAACACAAACAGAACAATCACTGTAACACATGAAACAGAACAATCACAGTCACTGTAATACACAAACAGAACAATCACAGTAACTGTAACACACAAAACAGACCAATCACAGTCACTGTAACACAAAACAGACCAATCACAGTCACTGTAACACAAACAGAACAATCACAGTCACTGTAACACACGAACGGAACAAGCATAGTCATTGTAACACAAACAGAACAATCACTGTAACACATGAAACAGAACAATCACAGTCACTGTAATACACAAACAGAACAATCACAGTCACTGTAACACAAACAGAACAAGCATAGAAAAATCACAATCACTAAAACACAAACAGAACAATCACATGAAACAGAACAATCACTGTCACTGTAACACATGAAAAAGAACAATCACTGTCACTGTAACACATGAAAAAGAACAATCACTGTCACTGTAACAGACAAACAGAACAATCACAGTCACTGTAACACATGAAAAAGAACAATTGCTGTCACTGTAAAACACGAACAGAACAATCACAGTCACTGTAACACAAACGGAACAAGCATAGTCATTGTAACACAAACAGAACAATCACTGTAACACATGAAACAGACCAATCACAGTCACTGTAACACAAAACAGACCAATCACAGTCACTGTAACACAAACAGAACAATCACAGTCACTGTAACACACACAGAACAATCACTATAACACATGAAAAAGAACAATTGCTGTCACTGTAACACACGAAAAAGAACAAATCACTGTCACTGTAACACATGAAACAGAACAATCACTGTCACTGTAACAGACAAACAGAACAATCACAGTCACTGTAAAACACGAACAGAACAATCACAGTCACTGTAACACACGAACAGAACAATCACAGTCACTGTAACACACGAACAGAACAATCACAGTCACTGTAACACACGAACAGAACAATCACAGTCATTGTAACAGACAAACAGAACAATCACAGTCATTGTAACACAAACAGAACAATCACAGTCACTGTAACACAAACAGAACAATCACTGTAACACATGAAGAAGAACAATCACAGTCACTGTAACACATGAAAAAGAACAATCACTGTCACTGTAACACGAACGGAACAATCACAGTCACTGTAACACAAACAGAACAATCACTGTAACACATGAAAAAGAACAATCACAGTCACTGTAAAACACGAACAGAACAATCACAGTCACTGTAACACAAACAGAACAATCACTGTCACTGTAAAACACGAACAGAACAATCACAGTCACTGTAACACAAACAGAACAATCACAGTCATTGTAACACAAACAGAACAATCACAGTCACTGTAAAACAAACAGAACAATCACTGTAACACATGAAAAAGAACAATCACAGTCACTGTAACACATGAAACAGAACAATCACTGTCACTGTAACACATGAAACAGAACAATCACTGTCACTGTAACACAAACAGAACAATCACTGTAACACATGAAAAAGAACAATCACTGTCACTGTAACACATGAAAAAGAACAATCACTGTCACTGTAACACATGAAAAAGAACAATCACTGTCACTGTAACACAAACAGAACAATCACAGTCACTGTAAAACATGAACAGAACAATCACAGTCATTGTAACACAAACAGAACAATCACAGTCACTGTAACACACGAACAGAACAATCACAGTCATTGTAACACAAACAGAACAATCACTGTAACACATGAAAAAGAACAATCATTGTCACTGTAACAGACGAACTTGTGTTACAGTTACTGTGATTGTTCTTTTTCATGTGTTACAGTGACAGTCAGAATGGGAACAATCACAGTCACTTTAACACAAACAGACCAATCACAGTCACTGTAACACACAAAGCAGACCAATAACAATCACTGTAACACACGAAAAAGAACAATCGCAATTACTGTAACACCAAACAGAACAATCACATCAAAAACAGATTAAATATGCTGAAAGAGCTGTTAGAGTCAGAGGAGTGTTTCTATAGTTCAGAACTGAATCAGTGAATCACTCACCCAAGAATGAAGCAGTGCTGCACAGCAGACTGAACCAGCAGCTCTCTGGAGGAACACCGCCGCATTTACTGCACACACATCAGGAGGATCAAAAATATGTCTGACAATATATCATTTTTGCTCATCTTCTAATAAAATGTGAGGTTTTGGTACCTGATGAGTGGGATGTTGTCCAGCGTGCAGCACAGATCAGATCCACTCTGAAGAACCAAAGACGTCTCACAGGTTGAGTTATATACCCTACAAACACACGCATACTGTGACAAAATTTGCTGACTGCATGCATAAAATAAGTTAAAACAAAGATTTTGCAAGGGTTTTGATTTTTAACATTGCAAAACCCTTCCTTCTCATTAACGAATGTGAGATAACCTAAACTCTTGAGATAGTAAACTGTATAGTTTGGCATTTAACAGACAGATCAATCTGAACAAACACAGAGACGTGACAGTCAAACAGCCTCTTTAACCTCAAAATCAATGTGATCTAATCAAACACTTCAGCAAAATCTTATTCAGTTATTGTTGAGGAGATTCTATTGATATCTGAATCAATCAATCACAGCATTCTCTGTTTTCCACTGAGAGAAGGTTCAATATTCACCAGTTATTCACAGGACAAACGTGCTGATTGTAAAGGGCCATCGCATATCTATGTGAGAGAGAGAGAGAGAGAGAGAGAGAGAGAGAGACAGATTGAAAGAGTACAGACTTTAAGTACAGACTTTCAGAAACCCAACATGTTTTTCAAAAAGTTTTCAGGTCAGCTGGGCAAAGCTGATTCTTAATAACTACTAAATTAGTTTTTCAAAAACTAAAAAAACATAGAAACTGTTTACAAAGTGATAAATTTTTGAAAGGCCTTTAACTCCACTTGAGCTAAAATTAAATTAAAACGCATTACACATTTAATGAGCAAATATAAACACATTATGATTAAATGGATAAACTCCAATTCTCTAAGAAAAAGTTACAATATATTCAGTAATATGTAAAATACAATTTTAAAACCAAAAGTAAACTTTTTTCTCCATATATCAGCCATTATTGTAAAATATGGTAGAACTTAAACCATAAAAAAATTAATTACTCAACATAAACTAACACAAAAAATATATATAAAAATTGCACAACAAAATGATAAAAAAATAGAAAATATAAATTACCTAACTTAAAATACAAACAAAACTAGTATATCAATGATACTAAAATAACACTAGAAATAGATCTCATATTAAAATGCATTCAAAGTTGTTTTGAAATTAAATCGCAACATAAACTCTGGTCTTATTTGAGGGTATTAATAAATACTCACATGATCCAGATTCCAGGCAGTGTGAACACAGGCAAACTGATGGGAACCAGAAACCACAGAGACATTTTCCCTCCTCCTGAAGAGCTTGTCTCAATCATTGCATCAAATCAAACTCCACTCATCTTCATTCAGTGTAAAACCTCACAGATCAACACATGACAGCAAGTGTTTTTCTGTCAGTGTCTGGAGCTGTTTTTTCAGATACAGTGAGAGAGGAAGACAAGAGGTCTGATCTGATGCTCCTCCTCTCCTCTCATGTCCAGGAGATCATCACACTGAGCTCAGTGAGCAGAACATCTGCAGCGAGTGTCCAGCAGAGAGCAGCATTTCTCATTAAAATAATGCTATATGGCTTCGGTGAAAATTCAGTGTGTGTGTGTGTGTGCGTGCGTGTGTGTGTATATATATGTATATATATATATATATATATATGTATCCTTGATTAATAAAAGTAAAAAATATGAATTTAAAATGTAAAATGGTTTGAAGTCATTTCTACATATATATTTGTATGAAATTAATATTTCTTACTTTAATTAAGGATGCATTAAATTAATCAAAAGTGACAGTAAAGACATCTATAATGTTACAAAAGATTTCTATTTCAAATAAATGCTGTTCTTTTGAACTTTCTATTCATCTGTGAACCCAGAAAAATAAAATGCATCACAGTTTCCACAAAAATATTGTGCAGCACAACTGTTTTCAACATTGATAATAATCAGAAATGTTTCTTGAGCAGCAAATCATCATATTAGAATGATTTCTGAAGATCATGTGACACTGAAGACTGGAGTAATGATGCTGAAAATACAGCTGCACATCACAGAAATACATTACAGTTTAACAGATATTCACACAGAAAACAGCTGTTTTACATTCTAATAACATTTCACAATTTTCACATTATTTTTGACCAAATAAATGCAGCCTTGATGACTTCTTTCAATAACATAAAAAAATCTGCCTGACTCCAAACTTTTAAACTCTTAAGAGATTCTAAACAAAAGTTCTTGCTGAGAAACGACAGGACTGAAAACATGTTTATTAGGTGTTTATTATTAATAATCATGCTTCAGAACGTTCCTTGTGTAAACAGAAGATCAGGACTTTGCAAACAAACTCATATTTTAGAATGAATGAAACATTTGGTTAATTGTTCATATAGAGGGTGATGTTTGGTAAGAACAGGCATCTATCGAACAGAATGAATGAAGGGAATGAATCTCTGAGACAACACCTGTACTGTAAACACATTCGTTCACCTGAGCAGGTGTTCCAGCATTGCTCTATCAACCAGATCAACTCAAATGCTGGATGTTGACTAACCAGAAAGACGGCTTTGCAGCGCCTGACAGGCCTCGACAACTACAAACACAATACGATCTCTGTGTTCTCCAGGCAAACTTGTTTAGAGTTACACGCAGATCTTTCTGATGTACTGAAGTGCTATAATCACTCACAGTGAGTCTAGGACTCAGAAGTGCTGAAATATAACACACTAAATCTCAAAAGAGTACTGTATGTCACATGCAGCATCTGTTTTACAGTAATATATACTGAAAAAACCTGCAAATGCTGACACTTTTAAACTGCAAACCTTTTTAAATTCTTTCTTACTTGTCTGCATGCACAATGAGATTTCGTGCAAATTAAATTTGGACATTTTATGGCAAATGTAGTTGTGTGTGAATAAACCGTAATATTCAGCAGCTTCAGCTCAACTTTTTGGGATTTTGTGGTTGTTTTGAAGGGTTTCCATCAGTGCTTGTGACAAGTCAGCATTGCATGATCAATGGTTTCATCATTACAGTCGTCAGAGGAGAATCTGTGGCTTTGTTTCACTGGGATAAAATCAATGCTTTGATACACAAGGCCTGTAAACATTAACATTAACACACACGTTTAACTCATTCACTTATAAGAACAGTCTTCTGTCAGCGGGCGTATCTCACAAAACATTTGATCAAAGTCACATTTCACCCTAAAACCATTAGAAAAACACTTCAAATCACATTTTGCATGAATAAAATAAAGCCTATTTTGAGAACACTTTTTACCATTTTTTTTTTTTTTTTTTTTTGCATTTTGACATTTTCATAACAATTGCCCAAGTTATGCACAGCTTATAAAAATAGCTACTGGAATTCAATAATTTCTTAAAATAAAATCGACAACTTAAATTAAAATCCTTTCATTAAAATTATGAGAACATGGGTTTAACATGTTTAAAATGTCACAATGCTCTCTCTCTCTCTCACTCTCTCACTCTCTCTCTCTCTCTCTCTCTCTCTCTCTCTATATATATATATATATATATATATATATATATATATATATATTTATTGCATTGTGATATTTTTTAATGACAATTAAGCATGTTAAATCTCCATGTTCGCATTTAGAGGCGTTTGCTTCTGAACCTTTTATACACATATATACACATACATACTTAAAAAAAAAAAAAAAATATATATATATATATATATATATATATATATATATATATATATATATATATATATATATATATATATAACATAAAAAAAATTATGGTCCTAAAACTAGGCTTCTTCTTTTATTTAATTCTTCTTCTTTAAACTTATTTTAATCTCTGGGCATGTAAACTAGTGTTTTCAATTCTCTTTATGGATGGTTTTGCATGACTTTAAAGGGACAGGATGGATGTGGACGGCACTGAAGAGTTCTTCTCACTCTCGTTTCACTCTCTTCTCGTCTCCAGAGCGTTTGAGGTAGGACTGATAGAAGAAGACGGAGAAGAGCAGCAGGTAGCTGAGGTACATCAGAGAGGCGCAGATGATATTTTGCATGGTGGAGAAGCAGTGCTTCTCATTATTCCAGAGGTAGAGGAGCCCCACAATGCTTACCCCCATGACCATCTGTGTGATCTGCATGAGCGTGATCAGCATGGCAAAGGGTCGCGGCACACGCACGCCGGCTGCTTTAGCCGTGTAGTAGCTGTACATGAATGCATGGACGGTGTAGTTCATGGTCATGAACCAGCCGCCGCCGGCCACACGGTCTTTATACGTGTACCAGGTGTAGAGCAGGACAGTGATGTGATGATACCAGTGCAGGAAGATCAGACGCTGCTTACGCAGGACGATGAACACCGTGTCTCCTGAACAACACCACCAACACAACACAACATGCATATCACAAAAAATCATTTCAGCTGGCCTTCAACGACACTAATGCACTTATAATGGAAATCTAGAGTTATTATGCATGCATAAATTAATGCAGTGTAATAAAATCATTTGCTAAGCACATCTGCGCAAAGTTATTTTACATGCATGCGTTTGACAGATGCTTAGAGTGCATTTCATTCAAGTTGTACACTGTTTCAGTTCCTGCTTTCACCCTGAAGTTCTCTTTTATGCAAACTTTAAACTCCCATCACGAGAATGCAAAGTCAGTAACATGATATGCACGAGGATCCTATTTTTTTAAAGTCACATTTCACCCCAAAATCATATGAAATTAAGTTGTTGCATTAATAAAATGAAGCCTATTTTAAGAACATTAAGATTTTTTTTGCGTTGTGACATTATTTTCATAACAATTATTAACTTGTATCATAGTGTAAAAATACTGTAATTTAGTGTTTTATTTTATTTTATTTTAAAAGTTTTGAAGTTGCAAACAATAATTCCATAACATTTATGAATGTTAACTAATATTAAGTTCAAAATTAAATACATTGTTTGTATCTAAACATATGTATGTACTGTGAATGAACATGAACATGAATATTTTTATTAACCGACATTAAAGAAAATTAATAAAAGCTGTAAAAATATATTGTTCATTTTTAGTTAATGCATTAACTAATTTTAACCAAAGAAACCTTATTGAAAAGTGTTACCAAAACCTTTAATTATCTATAAGCATTTTTAAAAATGATTTTAAGGATCTATAAGCATTTGTGAATAATTGTCCCTGTATTATTACAGACAAAATCACAGATATATATGAAGAGACTTTTAAACCAAGAGTGTAAAATATACACTCACTCACTCACTCACTCACTCACTCACACTCTCTCTCTCTCTCTCTCTCTCTCTCTCTCTCTCTCTCTCTCTCTCTCTCTCACACACACAGAAAAAGAATAATACATATGAATGTATTGTTGTCTATTGCTACAAATATACCTGTGCTACTTATGACTGCTTCTGTGCTGCAGGGACACATTTCTTTGTAACTATTTGTGAAATGTTGCAGTTTCTGAGTGAATATAGTTCCATTTTTTTTCACTAAAGAACAAAGGAATAATGGATGGCTTATGCGCTATATTAACTAAAGCAGTCAGAGAGTCAGCAGTTAATGTGAAAGTCTTACCGAGCTCCGGCGCTTTACTCAGAGTGAAGGCAAACGCCCAGAACTTGCTGACAGAGGCGCTGAAGAACCCAGTGTCACACACAGACTCCCGGAGCCCGCGTGACCTCACCAGACTGAACATGTACCAGCCCGTCCGCATCGCCCCCATTATACTGACAGACAGACAACAGCAATGAGGAAACACACCATATCTGTCCCGCTCAGAGAGATACCGTCGAACTGAGATCTCTCTGATATCTGATCCACCAGAGCTTCTCGTCAGAACACAGTAAGTCGGAGTAAACTCACTGGTCCTACACGGAGGCCCATTACAACAATCAATGCAACTCACAATGACTCTACTGTCACATTTCTGAGAAAAACAGGACATAATTATGATTTATAACCACAGAATTACAAGATATAAACAGAATTCATAGTATTTTTCTAGCAGATCTGAGTTTATATCTCACAATTCTAACATTTTTGTCATAATTTTGAGTTCACATTTCACACGTATGATTATTTATGAAAATTTCTCATAATTTTGAGTTTACATCTTGCAATTCTATAATTTTTCTGCATAATCCTGAGTTCACATTTCACGCGTATGATTTTTTATGAATATTTCTCATAATTTTATCTTGCAATTCTAACATTTTTGAGTTTACATCTGACAATTATGATTTTTTTTTGCATAATCCTGAGTTCACATTTCACGCGTATGATTTTTTATGAAAATGTCTCATAACTTTGAGTTTGCATTTTGCAATTCCAAAAAAAAAAATGCTCTGATTTTTGAGTTTATATCTCACAATTCTAACATTTTTTCTCATAATTCTGAGTTAACATTTCACACATATGATTATTTATGAAAATTTCACATAATTTTAAATTCACATCTTGCAATTCTAAATTTTTTTTAGACAATTTTAAGTTTACATCTCACACTTGTGATTTTTTCTCATAATTTTGAGTTTATATCTCACAATTCTATAATTTTTCTGCATAATTCTGAGTTTACATCTCACAATTATGATTTTTTATGAATATTTCTCATAATTTTATCTTGCAATTCTAACATTTTTGAGTTTACATCTCACAATTATGATTTTTTTTTGCATAATCCTGAGTTTACATTTCACACATATGATTATTTATGAAAATTTCTCATAATTTTATCTTGCGATTCTAAAATTTTTGAGTTTACATCTCACACTTCTGATTTTTTTCTCTTAATTTTAAGTTCACATCCTAAAATTCTAAAAAAAAAGTCTTCGAATTCTGATTTCACAATTCTGACTTTTCTTACAACTGCAAGATAAAACTCAAAATTCAGAGAAAAGGTCAGAATTGCCAGGTGTAAACTCAAGTTTATATCTCACAGTTCTTACTGTTTTCCTCAGAAGTGCTGAGTTCATATCTCTCAGTAGGTGTGTATCAGACGGCAGTGTCTCACCTGAATGTGGCCAGACATAATGACCACAGCACGAGAGGCTTCCGCAGCTCCAGCTTCTGCCTGTCCTTCATAAAGACACGTCCAAGAAATATAACCAGCACATACACCCCCGACAGAACAAACGCTGCCCCCCTGAAACACATTAGGACTCTCTTTAAGACCTGATGAACACATATACACAGAGATATACAGATATGAGTGCATATTAAAGAATAAAGTGACAGCACACACACACAAAGGTTTTTGGACTCTGTATTAGATAATGGCCAGATTCGGACGTCACAGTCTGCTGAAAGGTCAAAGGTGAGTGCACCTGTCTTATCACAGACATCGATCACAGCGCAGTCGTAAATCTCCTGTAAAACTGTCTGAACACTTCATATAGTTCATAATCAAACACATTAATGCACTGAATCATCAGCTCTTGTGTTAATGTGACTGTGATTTTTAAGATGAAAGGTCAAAGGTGATTCTCTCAAACTTTATTGCTTCATTTTAAATAGTAGGGAGTGTTTAAACATACTACCTACCGCCTTTATAAAAGCTTAAAGCAGGAGACATGTTAGAAATCTGACATATATTGCGTATTTTAAGCGTCTTGTACTGTCTGTTACTGTTTTTATTATATAATAAGTATTATAATGTATTGCATATATATATACATATGTATATATATATATATATAGCATCCCAGCCCATTGTATTTTATTCTGCTTTTGTGTATGCATTATAATAGAGTAAGCGGAGTTATGGAATGAATCAGTGATTCGGTTCTGTTAATGTGACTCACCAGTTCCGCTCGAACCATTCCAGCGCGGCGCGGTCGTCAAACTGACGCTCGAAGTCGAACGCGTGAAGCGACTCGTTCATCCTCATCATTCTGTGAGTGCTGATGTCTTCAGCAGGTGAACCTGAAGCGATGAAGGTGTTTCCGAGAGGAACCGGAGAGGATCGCTGATCTGTGGCACCGAGAACACGCCTGCTGAACTTCATAATTATATGCAGGAGGGGCGGAGTCAGAGCTGTAGTCTCGTCCAATCACCGTCAAGGCGAGCACTAAACTTTCCCAAGTTTTATATTCATGAGCAAAAATTTGCAAACATATTTGCACACACACACACACACACACACACACACACACACACACACACACGCATATATGTATGTATATATCCGATTAACTCAATAAACCCGAAATATCTTATTGGGACACACATTCAAGTTGACAAACACTATAAAAAATAATGTGTAATATGTTTAGATTTTGCATTTATTCTCTATAATTATTATATATTATGTAATTATACATTATTTGTATAAAACATACTTTACGTAAGTGGTAATGGAAAGCGTAGTGCCCCTTGCGCTAAACTGCAGTCAGAGGTCTGTTGTTGAATTTGTTTGAAGGTGTACACTTTATTCAAGTTTCATATGCAAAATATGATAGTGTGTTAAAATCGAATATATATCGATTAAGTTTACAAAATGGATTAAAAACGTTGATAGCCTTGTGAGTGCTTTGGGCGCCCCGAGTTCGAACCCCGGTTCGCGGGTTTTTCCCGATCCCGCCCCCCTCCTGTCACTACAATGTTAAAGGCAAAACTCCAAAAAATAAATATTTTTAAACAAAACACTCGTAAATGCTTTACAGCACAAACAAATTAATGAATGAAAAAAAAAATAATTAATTCATAGATAAAAAATAAATGCATATCGTGAAAAGAAGTGATTTCTGGAGTGTTACTTAAAGAACGGATTTTTGTTGAGTTTATAACGCACAATCCTGACTTTAATTCTTGCCAATTTTTTTTTTTTTTTTTTTTTTTTTGGAATTGTGAGGTATAAACTCAGATTTTTTTTACATTTACATGGAGGAAAAAGCAGACTTGTGAGATAAAAGGTCGCAACTATATTTTCCTTAATATCTACACTCCACTACAGCATTAATAAACTTTAGGGACCCTGCGGACTTTTATTTTGAAAAATCGCACAGTTCTGTTATAAATGCGCCGCTGCTGCGTCCTGCTTCACTGCTGTAGTTTATATGCGTCTGCGTCACAATCATGCGGAAAGCTACACAAACTCACTCACTGCAAGTATGTCATGGTGTATTTTTCCACCTGTTATTAAACTACATCCATCAAGCATTACTACTCTTATCATCTGAGCCCGAACAGCAGCCGCTTTAAAGGGCTTTCAGCTGAATGATGCATGTCTGCTGCGATATAGGTCATACTTCACTAATATCAGAGCATGAAAACACAAGATCCTCAGTTCCTGGCGTGTTTGCTTGCAGTTGTCTGTTGCTCGTGTTATCAGTGTGTGACAGATGTGTGTTCTTCTGGGCGTTGTTGTATGAAATGCTGATACTCGTTTATTCAGCAGAAACATTGTAACACTGCACACATCGTCCTTCAGTGGTTTTAGAGGCCTGCAGACATGAAGGTGCTACTTCTGAAAGAGCCTCGAGAGAGTGAGAGTGAAGCAGACCCTTATCTCCAGGTAATACCTCATGATGTGTTATAATACTCATAATAATCCCAGTGTTTTGATAGTGTGGTGTCTCTGTATATCACAAGATTTCCCCTCGTGTACACACACATCCTCTTATTACTCCTCTTCCCTCCATAATAGTGTCTCTGGATGAGCTTTCGGAGCGGGTGAGTTTGGAGCCTGCTTCTGGGGCCAGCTGTTCAATAGTGTCCATCAGAACGGATCAGATCTTGAAAATGCGTCGTTCGAAGGATCCTGAATTCGGATTAGATCACAAAACCCAGTCTTGGTTTTGATCCGGATCGAATCCTCAGTTTGTGCCGTTCGAAGTGTTTGAGTAAGATTGGGATACTTTTGATCCAAAAAGCTGGATTATTCTGATCCCAGCAGGAGGGTGGATTTCTGGAACCAAAATGTAATAAAACTTTAAAACTGGTCCAAAAAACCCCCCCACAACATTTGTAACTAGTGCTGTCAAACGATTAATCGCTTTCAAAATACATTTTTATTTACGTAATATATCTGTGTGTGCTGTGTATATTTATTACATCTATAAAAATACACACACATACAGTATATATTTAAAAAATGTTTATATGTGTATGTTTATAGTCATAATTTCTATAATATATAAATTTGTGTGCTGTCAAATAATTAATCACGATTAATCGCATCCAAAATAAAAGTTTTTTACATAATATATGTGTGTATTTATTATGTATATATAAATACAAACACATGCATCTATGTGTGTGTGTGTGTGTGTGTGTATGTATGTATGTATATATATATAAATATAAAATATAAGAATATAAATGTGTATATATATATATATATATATATATATATATATGTGTAAATATTTTCAAAATATATACTGGATGTGTGTGTGTGTATATATATATATATATATATATAATATATATATGTATATATATATATATATATACACGCATAATAAATATACACAGAACAGAACACACACATATATTGTGTAAAGAACAACTTTTGGCAGCACTGTTTGTAACATGTAATGTATCCCCAAACAGCTGTCAATCAATATCAAACAAAAATATTATATTTAAAGTTTTTTATATTTAAAGTAAAAATTAAACTACATTGGCACACTCATGAGAGGAGCAGCAGTCAGAAGTAGTTATTTGTGTAAATGCAATGGCATCTCATTTTTATCTCCATCATCATGCTCCGTAGAGCTCCAGTAATCCAGATCTGGAAATCTTTGAGAAACCAGCACAAAAGTACGATGTGTTCCCTGATCCTGGGCTTTCCAAATCCAGATCGTTCTGATCCAGATTAAACTGGCCCCTGAAGTGGAATAATGTTGTTGTGGTTTATGAGATATGAACTCTTTGTGCTTGTGCTCTGGGAACACCAGCTGTTTGAGCCCGAGAGGTTTGGAGGTCTGATCTTCAGCAGCCCCAGAGCCGTGGAGGCCGTGAAGAGCTGTCTAGACTCTCAGAAACACAGACACAGTGAGTCTGGAGCATCATGTGCTTTACCAGATGCAGGAAACCACGCTCAAGGCCTTAGCTTCATACTGGATGGCTAATATATTAGATATTATAGTGTAATATGATTTACAAACGCAATGTTATTTAGTATCATTGAGATACTATTATAGTTTGTATTAATGTTTTGAATCAGTTTGTTTTTCTATTTTCATTTTAATTTTAGTTAATGTTTTAGTAACTGTAAACTTTAGTAACTTGCTCTGTATTTTTGTCATTTTTAGCAGTTTGTCTGTATAGTTTTTATTCATTTTTAATTCAGTTTTAGTTTTTGTTATTTCAAATTAAAATGAAAAACGTTGGCATGGCAACTAGCTGAAATAAAAAGATCATATTTAATTAATTAAATAAAAATGAAAAATTCAATATTTTTTATATTTTATTTACACAGTAACAATATTTTTTAATGGTTTTAATTATAGTTTCAGCTATAATTAACTATAAACTGAAAACTATAGCTTTTAACTATAGCGGAAATAAAAAGAAAATATTAAATTAATAAAATAAAAATGAATAATACAATATTTTTTATAATTTATTTACACAGAAACAATATTTTTTAATGGCTTTAATTATAGTTTCAGCTATAATTAACTATAAACTGAAAACTATAGCTTTTAACTATAGCTGAAATAAAAAGAAAATATTAAATTAATAAAATTAAAATTAAAAATTCTATATTTTTTATATTTTATTTACACAGTAACAATATTTTTTAATGTTTTTAATTATAGTTTCAGCTATAATTAACTATGAACTGAAAACTATAGCTATTAACTATAGCTGAAATAAAGAAAATATTAAATAAATAAAATAAAAATTAAAAATTCTATATTTTTTATATTTTATTTACACAGTGACAATTTTTTTTTGTAAGTATGATATGAAAAGTTCTGATGATCTTTCAGATGTAGAAACTCATAAATGAATGCAGTTATATTAATTCTCAAACATTAAAGCAGTGTTTCTGTCTTTGATTTCCAGGGAATGCATGAATTTTAATAATGTTTAGCTTGAATGCACTAATAAAACCATCTGTCTAATGCATGCATGTAAATGTGAGTGAATGTAAGTGCTTGCAGTAATCTCTAGACGCCACAGTTTCACCACTTTTTATCACTTTTCATAATAAATGATTGGATGCATGACTAAAATGATAAAGACACTTCAAGATAATGCCTGATTTTGGACCATTATGGTCTTATTTTGCGTTGTGACCAATATATTATGACATAGTATAGTATTTGTATGTGTTGTAGTGAACTGATGTTGTTATTGTTCTACAGAATGGGACGCAGTGAAAGACAAATGGAATGAAAAGTCAGTTTATGTGGTTGGAAAAGCGACAGCATCTTTAGGTATGAAATCATTTCACACACATATATTATGTAAAAAATTATAATATATTTAATAAATGCAAAAAAACCAAAAAACAAAACTTACACTAAAAATATATAAATATATATATATATATATATATATGTTTTTACTTTTTTTTTTTTTTTTTTTATTTATTTTTTGCATTATTGCAATAATAGTTGTTCAGCTTAATTGTCATTATGCAAAGTATAACTTTTTTTTTTTTTTTCTTTGTGCTGAAATATGACCTGGACATTTCAGAGTCATGCTTATAAATGCAAGAAATAAACAAAAAACAATACCACCACCATCATCTTCCACCAGATCAAATAAAAAATCTTATAAAATTTATATATCACTTTTATTTTCTGAAAAAATCATCAGTGGTGAAGAAACCGTAAAGTCCTCTGGGTGAAGAAACTGGAACCGCAGACGCTCTACCCCACAAAAACCAACATATCAATACTCTCACAAAAATTGTCTTCTCTGATGCCGTCGAGATATAGTGTTTGTTAATGTTGTGTTTTGTTAAACGCAGGAGAAAATCAAGAGATGAAGCCGCTTTTCTTTCCCTGCGGCTCCATCAAACGTGAAATTCTGCCCACCGCGCTCCGAAACAACCGTGAGGACATTATCATTCAAACATTCACAAACTGCTTCAGAGGATTCACAGATATTAAAGATGTGACCTTACAACATGCAACATTCGTCATAAAAACTCATTTATTAATGTTTTTAATGCAGTGAACGCTTCATTGCTGATTATATTTTGGGGGTTTCATTTCACCCCAAAATAAAATTATATTATCAAAAATATATATTATATTATTTTAACTATATTGAATTTAAATATTACATTTCAATTATATTAAAATTTTAGAATCAATCTTTCTGTTTGCAATATGTCTAATTCAAATTTTTTGTTGTAATTATGGAGTAAGATATGCCCCTGACATGCACATTTGATGGGTTTTGTTGCCCAAAACTAATTCTAGAAATGAGTTTCTCCTTGCGCTTGAATCAGTGTTTCTTTCTGGTTGTTGTTTCTGTGTCAGATGTTCCTCTGGAGACTCTGACCGTCTATCAGACGTCTGAACATCCTGATCTGCAGAAGAACATCACCGAATACTTCACTCAGCAGGTGTGTGTCAGAGAACTACATCTGTCTGTTCATGAGAGCGCTGTCACTCACCTGTGTGTGTGTGTGTGTGTGTGTGTGTGTGTGTGTGTGTGTGTGTGTGTGTGTGTGTGTGTGTGTGTGTCTGTGTGTGTGTGTGTGTGTGTGTGTGTGTGTGTGAGTCTGTGTTTGTGTGTGTGTCTCTGTGTGTGTGTCTGTGTGTGTGTGTGCGTGTGTGTGTGTGTGTGTGTGTGTGTGTGTGTCTCTCTGTGTGTGTGTGTGTGTCTCTCTCTCTGTGTGTGTGTATGTGTGTGTGTGTGTGTGTGTGTGTGTGTGTGTGTGTGTGTGTGCTCTCTCTCTGTGTGTGTGTGTGTGTGTGTGTGTGTGTGTGTGTGTGTGTGTGTGTGTGTGTGTGTGTGTGTGTGTGTGTGTGTGTGTGTGTGTGTGTGTTCAGGGCGTCCCAGCGAGCGTGGTGTTCTTCAGTCCGTCCGGAGTGAGGTTCTGTTTGGATTTGGTGAAGAGACTCTCAGGATCTCAGCTGGAGAAGATAAAGGTACAACAATCAACATCATACAGCGATTCAGATGAATCAGATTCAGAGAATAAATGTGTCCCTGCAGCACAGAAGCAGTCATAAGTAGCAATAGACAACAATACATTGTATCCATTTTTCTTTTATGACAAAAATCATTAGGATATTAAGTAAAGATCATGTTCCATGAAGATATTTAGTAAACTTCCTACTGTAAATATATCAAAACTTAATTTCTGATTAGTAATATGCATTGCTAAGAACTTCATTTGAACAACTTTAAAGATAATTTTTCTCAATATTTAGATTTTTTTTTGCTCCCTCAGATTCCAGATTTTCAAATAGTTGTATCTCAGACAAATATTGTCCTCCTAACAAACCACACATCAATGGAGAGATTATTTATTCAGCTTTCAGATGATTCATACATCTAAATGTCCAAAAACTGACCCTTATGTCTTGATGTATAATTATATTACGTATAATAAATAATGATTGTGTTCTTCAGTTTGCGTCGATTGGACCGACTACAGCAGACGCGCTGCGGTCACACGGACTGACGGTCAGCTGCTGCGCTGAGAAACCCACAGCAAAACACCTCGCCGCCGCCATCACTCACGCCCTGCACACCTGACCTCTGACCCCTGACCACCAGGGTCCTGCTTTTGCAGTAGATATTAGATATTAGAAGTGATTGCATTTATATCTCTCTTATATGTATCTGTTTTGCAGCGGTGTATTTTGATGCATCAGAATCATCCGTTCTGCTCCTGAAGCTTTTATTCTGTGACTGACTCTCTGTGTCTGTGTTTCATGTTGAATGTCTGAGATTATTATTTGCATTATTTGGATGGAAGATGAAATATAAAATGAAAAAAAAAAAAACTGTAGTCGTGTATATTCTTCTCATTAAATGTAGATGGGCATAACTTTAAATTACATTACGTTTTTTAAATACATTTATAATTATTACAATTTTATTTAAATATAATTATATTCAACTGTATATTCCCCTAATGTTAACAGGCAGAAATTTAAATTAATTTAAACTATTATATTTTAAATTACATTTAACTATTTAAATTTAATGTCAATAATAGAAGTATTTTAAAT